>NC_053435.1:34057598-34357598 GCF_007990345.1 Gossypium hirsutum | reverse complement strand
ATGGTCCAACCACATACCTAAAAAACTTAAATATAAAGCCACAAAATTTAGTAAAATGTGACAATTATTTTAGACATAAGAATGCACTTGCCTAACAAACAAAATAGCACGAGAGACCTGTCTCTCTGCAATTAGATTACCTGTGCCAATTTAAAACTTGGAGAATTTTCCTGATACTTAGCAGCAAAGAATTCACGTAAGCTAGATAAATTGGGATATCTGCTTTTGATAGAATGAAGAGAGGCCTGCAAAAAAACAGCAAAGGTATTATCATTTAAACAGCCAAAGTTTCCATTATAGATGCAATCCAATCAGTTGAAGAGAAATAATTCACATTACCGTATCTGGAATTGTTTCAATAAGAGCTGTGTAAGAAGATGTAACTAAAACTTCATAAGGTCGCAACCACAGCGGAAGACCAGCTTCTTGAAATATATCTGGCATTTAAAACCATAAACACACGATTCAAACATGATAATGGAACAAAAAATAAATCAGTTATGACATCTTTAGAAGGGGGGGAGGGGGAAGCAATTCACTGCCTGTATATTTGCACATCTCATTTCTAATAAAATATGATGTAGAAACAAAATGTGACTCCAACATTGAAGGTTACACAGCAACTAGATTGTACTGACATGAAGCAAATGAGCTAATAAAATTGGGAGAAAAGCACAAAATATTATAATAAAGGAACATACCATAAAAATGAGAGATAAGCTGCACAGCAAGGTGCTCTTGCCTACAATCATCCCCACTCTTCACAATAACCTACATGATAAAAATAAGAAAAGGGGCATATTTTACTTCAACCAAACTAAATAGCACATAATAGGAAGGAACAAAAAGTTTAGTAGAGAACTCCGAACATTCACCAAAAGCTCAGCTAAACTAAATAGCACATAATAGGAAGAAACAAAAAGTTTAGTAGAGAACTCAAAACATTCACCAAAAGCTCAGCTTTACACCAAAATGATAATATCAACTACCTTAAGCAATCAAATGAAAAAAATTTCCATATTCAAAGCAATAAATGCAAGAATTAGTTGAACATTTAGCCTACCCAACACCAATTACTTGTAAATTGACTCACCCCACATATTACATTGACTACTACTCTATCAGATTAAAAGCTTCAGGTCTAGAATCTTTTGTAGGACCAATAAACTATTTCATCCTATCGAACAAACATCTCTACCAGCTGCATCAATGGAACTGAATAGCAATAACCGTTGATATTATCCATTTCAAGGGCTATACCGGTGACATGATGCAGTTTAAAGGCAGCAATGAAATGAAAACATATGGAATTAAGGTCTGCTCATTTAGGAAAAATGCCTTCCAGAAATTGTCTTCAATATTCTGTTGTGTTTGGTTGTCACAAGGAGACATGGTCAACTGGAAATTGCTTCCTGTCAAAAAAAGACCCACGCAATTTTGGAAATCGTCACATTCGACACCCCACCCCCACAAAAAAATATAATAATAATACAAGACATTTCACCTTTCTCCCATAACAAAGCCAGCTTACTCTTTACCTTTGACAGCTGCTCAAGCCAACCCATTACCCATACAATCAGAAAATACAGGACCAAGAAGAACCTCTCCCTCTTCAATCTCCTCTTTGTTTCAGAAATCTCTATTTCTTTCCACTTTCCCATTGGGATTTCCTTTTACAAGGCAGCACCTCAAATTTTTCCGTCTTCCACAAACTTAACAAACCCAGACCCATCTAAGCACTATATGTCAATTTTCAAAGGCATAATCTTTTTGTCAGTTCTTTTTTATTTGATTTTTTTCTTTTGTCCAAAAAAGAAAAGTTTTTGTTATTTGATTAAGATTTGCAGGTGTAGAGGAAATTCTGCCGCTTAGAGGTTCACCATTAGTCATGGTTTTGGTTTGTGATGGTTACAGTAGATAGTAGATTGAATGTTTTCTGCTAAAGGCAAACAATAGAAAAAAAAAATGTTAGAGATTTTACCAACCAAAAGAAATCTATTTTTTCTGGAAAATACAAATATTTTCTTTTTCCCAGAAGTTCGTTTCGATGAAAAACTAACAGATTTTTTTTTTTTTTTGAAAAAAAAAACAACTAACATGAGATAAGAAATATATAGAACCATCCACAAGTAATTAAGGACCTTCAACTATGTTAAATTTGAAACCTACAAGCCCTTGAACATATCAAAGCTAGAAACCAGTTACGCTCTCCTTTTATGGTTGTAATCAGTCAAAACTGAGTCAATCAATTCCATGAGGAAACAGATAAAAAGAGTTTACCACTACAAGCTGTTACTGTATGGAGTAAATCATTAAATAAATGCAGAAAGAGAGAACCAAGAAGATTTCACAGCAACTACTCCCCAGTCTCTATAAAATTTTTCCTCTTTGAAATGATTATAGTAACTAATGGAGTAACTTATTTGGTTCCTTTTGTAACAATAAATGAATGTTACGGTACAGGGTTTGGATGGAAGAAAATGTTTGGACTTTGGCTTCTGATCGGGAACAAACTTTTCAAACATCTAAAGAGAATATTTTGGGAAAGAGACCATTATTACAGAAGTATCACTTCAGTAAATCCTTTAATATTCTTTTTTTTTTTAGAAAAAGGATGAGCTCCACAAAAGCAATCTTTAACCTTGGGAAAGGACCCAACTCATTAAGTAAATTGAAGAACCAACATTGCTTTACAGGATATCTAACAACAAATGCTGAAGGAAATTATACCCTATAATGGTACAATCTGGAATATCTGAGGACTAGGAAGGAGAAAAAGTCTATAAACAACCCGCAATATATATATCTCAAAAGAAAATGTCATCAAAACAGCTGTTAGCTATGACTTGCTGACACTAATAACAGAAGATCACTGGAAAGATTACATATTGATATACCAAGATACTCGCCAATATTTCATCAGAGTAACCAAAAATGGTTCTCATTTTGCGGTTAAACCCTTTTAGCGAATTTATTTGCATTAAGCCCCTCTTGCAAGACTAACCACTAACATATATATGTACTCATATCATCACTTACCATAATTTTTGTGTGCCTGTGCCTTACACTAGCATGATGATAAGTGATGACATGATTACATGTATATAAATTATTGGTTAGCTTTGCAGGAGGGGCATAATACAAATAAAATTGCTAAAGGCATTTATGTAGAAAGAAAACCATTGTGCAGCAAATTAGGCGCATACAATCACAATGCCAAGGGAAGTAAAGAACCAGAAAGAGCAATTGCTATACAAGTAGAACTTACAGAACGTAGGTCCCAACCAGGTAACTTTCCATATATTGAAGCTTTCCGTATTCTCTCCTTCTTCACCTCCCAAAGTTCACCAGATAATGCATCGCCAGCTTTAGGCACACCCCCATTGGCCTATCAGGAATTTACAAAGTTTGAGAGAGAGAGAGAGAGAGAGAGACAGATTCAGTTTCACTTATATTACCCTTGGTTGTGCATCTGATGAATCCTGACCAGCCCCTTTCAAAGGGAGTCCAGGAGGAGCTTCTCCCTTTGCAGCAGCTGCCTGCACAACAATTTTATGTTTCAGTAGTAGCATCTAAAACTGGGACTCAAGTTAAATAAATTTACAAAGTAAACTCATTTCAAATTAATAGAAGCCAACACTGGGGAAAAAACATTCTTCCTCATTAAACTTTATAATTCTGAGTAATGATGCCATCTACTTCAAATGTTTACAATCACATGCCCACCTTTACTTCCTCTATGGCAACTGTACTTGGAACACGACGGTGTTCCTTTCGACGGGGTCGTCCTTGTCCCTCAATGTCTTCCATTCGGAGCCGAGGATCCGCTGTCAGCACCACCCTTACCCACTCCATATCACTAGCAGGCACATCTTTTAGTTTTTGAGTTAAAACTTGTCCACCTTGAACCGAAACAGCACTCAAATTGCAACGATGCATGCTACACTGTGGATCAGGTGCATCAATACTCCCCAACTGGCTGATTGTTAGCTTTTCTACAGAGAAACTCACATTGACAAATTTCACTTTTGCATCAGACTTATGTGTCATTGCTTGGTCAATGGCTTGTGCAGTGGAACTTGACATCCTATCACTACTATTTCGGTACACCTCTTGAGCAGTCCATAAAGGATAAGCCCATGGAGGCGGCTTTTGGAGTAACGCATCACCATTCGCTAGAGGGATTCCTCCTCTAGAAAGTTTCTGAGCATTAGATGTATCCTTTGTACTGATAAGATAAGATACAGGAAAAGGATTTAGAAACCACACTTTGTTCCTTTGAGTTACGTACATGGTTTCTGGAATAAATTGAAAAACTGGGACTGATCTAGGTCATATGGACAAACTCAAAACTTACCTCTGCAATTCACATTTCAAAACTTCAACGCAGATCAGGTAAGGTGCTTTTTCCCTAGAATTCAAAAGAACAGCTTCATCTTCAGGAATATGAACCACACGATACATCCCTTTTCCCATTGGAAAGCAAACTCCTAAAAGTATTCCCAGAGATACTCAAATAAGGGTATGGAGCAATATATTACATGCAAGGGTCATATTCACTCAAGAAATCAAAAGTAACAATGGAAGTGCATGCTAATTGCCAATTACTAATGCAAAAAAATTATCATATCCATAAATAAAGCCTTAAAAGTTTGAATAGCATACTATCCCAGAAAAGAAAAATTATTATTACATGGTAAACTTCATTAACAAACAAGACTTCGCAAATTGGGCGCTGGTAGGTTGAGGACCCAAACACCTTGTTCAGACACAGGATGGATAAGTAGTGTACCAGCCTTCCTAAGGACCCAACCCAAGTTAACATGACTTGGCTGGGTACATTTTTGGTGTCCTTTTTCTTTTCTTTTCTTCCTCTTGTTTTTTTTTTTAACTAACCAAAAGAACCAAATAAAGTCTTTTCTTTCTATTTCCAATTTTATATTAGCTACTTATACATTGTACATTTGATTGAATCCAAGTATTGAAACACTTTTCACTGTATTAAACTATTGCAAAATTATAACAAAAATTTCTTCTAAGAAACTTGTCTACAAAAACTATCATCACAAGATTGGTCATGGTTATTTTCCGCCATAAAGTTGAGTTATAACTATAAGAGGACAAAAATGAAATAAAAAAATTTAAAATGCTAGTAAAGTACATTTAACATTATTTCTTAATTGACATAAGCAGAAAACATAAGCACGATCAGATTGTGTCACCTGCAGGTTGAACTGAAATTCAACCCACAAAGCCTAGGAACCAAGATAGACCCAAGTATAAAAGGGACAACCCAACCCAACCAACATCAGGTACTGACACAAGTTGCACCCCTAATTTTGGATTTTACATGTTCACAGCCAATATCAGCAGAATGCAGATTTTTGCAGTCATTTACCCTTTTTTCTCATTTTAACTCAAAAGAAAGAACAGTGCAAGGGAGTAAAAGAGACTTGAGACTATATTTCAGAACACTAAATTAAATTGCTTCCACCTGAATGAAATACTTCACACATCAATTAATTGATGCATTCACTTGACAGCAGATTGTAAACAAACAGTTAAAAAAATGAGAAGGCAAGAATCTGAACTAAATTTCAACCTAAGCAAAAATGTCTAGCACTCCAACTAAAAGAAGATTCTAACATCTCAAAATTGTTACATGGATTACCTATTTAACAGACAAGACTATGCAGCAGAAGAAGCCAATAAAAGTTCATCCACAGACGAATATAACTATAAAAAAAATGGGTTAGTATTTGGTACACTGGCACTGTACTTTTTTTTATTCCACAAGCAGTTTTAAAAAATTGCCATGTGTCTTTTATTTAAATATTTATTTTTTAAATATTTTACTACACCCTTATAGGACACTTGTCAACCCCCAAAGCCTGCTTGTGGAGTTTAAAAACTCCACTGGCCGTGTACCAAATATTTTCTCTAAAATATATAAAAAAAGAGTACACCGTAAAAGGTTTTACGAAGTCATAATCCAATTGACACTAGTAAAAATATAGTGGTAAATCCTAGTAACCAATTCACAGTTCAGACCACATTATATAGGTAAACTTATTAAATATAATAAATGATGGCTCTCAATGCCATTGATTTGATCAAATTCATCATAAATAAATAAGTACCTCCATTGTTTTGGGCCTCAGCTAGATGTAAATTAATCTCTGCAAGCGACTGAGAGACAAAAATGACAACAATTAACATGTTAGATAAAATCCAATCAAATATTTCATAACAGTTAATTGAAGCATTGATTAAACTTTGAAATGAGCAAACCACCTCACAAAGAGCAGTTTTACGATCTTCAATTGGAAAAACATCCACCAAGCCATATGATGTGTCACATAATGACTGTACAAAATACAATGAATCATGATAAGCCCCTTTTCGGAATTGAGATACAGAACTATTTGGAAGTGGGGGTTTGGAATTCGATCTATCATTCTGTTGCTTAGGTGAACCAGGATGCTTCTGCAAATTTGAGGGCACAGAAAATTAACATAGATTTATAGGAGCAAAACCAGTAAACAACACTAGTAATGAAAAATAAAGAGCAATAAAATCACAGGAAACCACTAATACCCTTGCTTCAAATCCTTTTCCAAAAATAAATGACGGAAACTTTCTCAATATCAAGAAAAATTTTCTTTATCCTTTATGCTATTTTCAATAATTTAATTATACTTCATCGTATGTTACTCCAACTCTTGATTTCATAGAAGTACCTCCAACACCTGAGTCCAATGCACATTTCGGTGTGGGTAGGAGGGTATGACCCTCCAAATACATAGAAAAGCTTAATTTATTCTATTTCCCGACATTTTAGGATTATTCTTTAGTTATTATGCTCTTCTTTGTTATCCAGCTTATCAATTACTGTACTCTAAATCTGTAATTAAAGCATAATCTACCTCCAAGTTCCAAGTAGCGCTATAAGTTGGTGCAGCCAAGCCAAAGTAATCAGAAGTCAAACCCCACAGTTTCAAGGGTTCAACCATTTAAAAGACAAGAAGCAAAACAAACTGATCCATCTGAAGTTCCCTTGTGTTCCTAAGAGGTTTAGGTGAGCTTTTCTAATCATTACATACTACAAGGTGTTGATCAATGAAAAGAACATCCAGATTTTAAAACCACAGATTCTAAAAAGCAACTAGAGCATATGGAGACACATGATAGGAAACAAAAGAAAACGAAGAAGAATCAAAACCCTTAATATCAAAAACCAGTCTAATAAGAGAGGAGTATGTTCACAAATTCACATACAATCTGCACAGTTATTACAGAATATATTCAGAACTGCATTCAATAAGCCCAATGCCTAAATCTTAATTAAAGAAAGCAAGGTAGTTATTTATGAACCACAACCCTATAGTCAATAAAGCTTCTCACTCCAGGTGATTGGCATCGGACAACGGGCAAATGGCAAAAGCCAAAATTAGATAGAATGAAAGGAAGGCAGAATAAGATTGCTCCCTGGATCAATCAAGTAGTCTAGTACTGTTGTAGTGGAAGCTTTTATTCATTTAAATGTCTTTTTATGTCAAAATAATGATGTCAAAAAGGGTAATATTCCAGTACATGTGACATAAACAACAGAACAATATTATAGGGAAAACTAGATAAACACCAGTACAATAAATCAGATCGTAGAAGTTTAGACAACCCATAGTTCAGAAGTTGAGAAAAATATGTCAGTGGGATAGATCAGAACCTAATTAATAATCCTATCCTTGAACCAAACCAGGTAAATTCACCATTCAGCAGATGTTATCCTTCCATTCATCACACACCAAGTAAAGGACATACTAGTTTTAAAGATGACAAAAATAGCTTCAGATGGAGAACATTTCTAAAGTATCAATACTAAGAGGAGTACTTCAGTGCATGCATAGATTTAACAAACAGCAGTAGTTAACATATGTGAACTCAGATTCCAATCTCAAAGACAATGGTGTTCAACCATTACTTCCTCAGATAAGGTTTTATAACTTATTGGAAGACATTAGTAGATTCCATACCATTGGAACGGCATTTAAGTTAAACAACAAGGAAGAACCATTTAAAGAGCTCCGTGAAATACCTAATTTCGGATAATTTCCAACTCTTGGTGTCATATCAAACAACAAAGCAATAAAAGATCATGCCATTTACAGATAAATATCTAAATGCAACAAAGGGGTTTCTGAAGTATGCATGCTCTGAAGTGATTATTAGCCTAAAAAACCTCCAAATTCATCCACTTGAAAGATCTAAAGGCCCCTAAAAACATTAGATAGGTTGAATGAAGACTTGGAATAGTAGGAATAATAAGTGAAAAGTTTTCTGAAAAGCTAAGAAGACTATGGTAAGATTCATAATGATTATGAGAACTAATTCCTTTACAATTTAGAGCAGAGATTGGCAACTAGAGTGCGAATTACAAAGCTCTATTTTTCCAATTGTGGCCACAATAATGAAACAAATAATCTGATATTTATCTTTTACAATGTCTAACTCAGTAAATTTATAAAAATGGTAAGAATGCAAGAGTGAAAGTTATCGTATTTCACTTCAAACACTTTCAATATATCACGGGTGCATAAGTTGGAAAAGGAAGCAAAAGATTAAAATTGAACAGACCTCAAAGCATGAAAACATGCCAACAAATATAGAAGCGAACAAACCTCTTTGTGCTTCTTTGCATTTAACAGCTCTGAATCTTCAATTGAACGATCCCGATCCCTAAAAAGCTTGCGGAAGAAGTTCTCAGTCCCTGGACTGCTCTCAAACAAACTGTCACTGTTGCTGCCTTCATTGGCTGTACTAGTTTTATTCTCTTCAGGATGCACTCGGAACAGTCTTCGGAACAGTGAGAAATCTGAAGAATCTTCTTCCTCACCATCATCATTCTTATCATTCCCATCTTTCTTGTCCTCAGATTTATCCTTAAAAAGTTTCCTGAAAAAACCCTCTTTTTCATCATCTTCACCTGATTTTGAAGCTTTTTCTGCCGAGTTCACCATATGTACATCATCAATTCTATCATTAACATCTTTCTTATCCTCAAATTTATCTTTAAATAACTTCTTAAAAAACCCCTCTTTCTCATCATCTTCTGCAGGCTTAGAAACCATTTTATCATCAGAATCACTCTTACTGTCTCGAAACAATTTCTTAAAAAACCCTTCCGAACTAGAAGTCATTTCTTCCTCCTCTCCTTTACTATCCTTTAAAAGCCTCTTAAAGAACCCATCTGAGCTTGATGTCAAATCCTCATCCTCTCCCCCTCTGCTGTCCCTCAAAATCCTCTTGAAAAATCCATCCTTTTCGTTCTCCTCTTCATCTTTCTCAGCTAACTTCCTAAACAAAAAGGCATCTCTGACTTTAGGACCTGGAATAAACTTTTTAAAAATCTTATTCTCCTCTGGAGACAACTGATTGCCACCATCTTCCTGCAAATGGTTCCCTGAAGATGGGGAGGACAATGATCTCTGTGTAGAAGGTGAAGAAGTCAATGACAAAAACAGCTGTTTCGAGGATAGGAACCGATTCAATACTTGATTTTTACTCCCCGGACTTGACCCTGCATTGGGTGGCCGCACAAGGGGAGGCCACTCACCCATCAAAGTAGCAGCAATTTGACACTTTTCTTGAATCCTACTAAGCCCTTCATTATCATCTGAATCCTCTAACTCAGCCAACAAAAACCAATGCACCTTCATTGCCATTTTTAGTGATTTTGAGCACATATCAATAACGAACTTATCCAATGAAGGGCTTGGCTTATGCACCATCATGTAACAAATCTGGAACAGATAGCTTTCGATTCCAGATAATGGTAGCGTGTACATCCTGTTACACAGATAATCTCGTACCCCGGCATGATCATGCTTGTAAAGATAGCTGACGGCGATCCACTCACAGAAAAACGCCGAGTCAAAGAATCTGATAAGCCACCCATTTTCACCTGACTCGCTTGTTAAAGGAGTCCTGGAGGTGGTGATTTCACGAGGTGACTCATCCGATTCTCCTCGACTTAGTCCTAGAAGTCTCACCATCGTTACCAATATACCATCCTAAAACCTAATTTCGCTCTCTAGTTTGGGAAATCGAAACGAAATTACAAAGTAGAAAGTCTTGAAATCTAATACAAAACCCTAAAATCTTCCATTGAGAATCTTGATTCCCTCTCACCTGAGCGAATTCCGAAGCCCTTCACCAATCCCTTACCGGTAGTGCTCTCACTGTTGAAACCCTCTTTGGGAATCACAGTGGAAGAAAAAGCAGAAACCCTGATTCAAAGGTGAAAAAGACCAGTAAAATTGATAGTGGTTTTTCCTCAGCTGTTTGGCTGTCGGGAAAAGGGGTCAAATGATCGGGGAAAAGGGGAGAAGGCTGATCTTTCACAGAATTTTCTTCGTTGAGAATTTAAAATACAAAATCTGAAATTCTGTGTAGGGGAAGAAAAAAGGTGAGGGTGAATCGTTTTTCCCCCACCGAAGTCGTGACAATGGCGGACGTGGTGGCGATGCTGGCGTTGGTGGCCTTCTTTGCTTTGCTGTTGGTGTTGGACAATGGCGAGACGAGGCAATTACGTTTATTTTTAGTATTTTTTTTTCTTGTTTACTTTTAAAAATTCAAAATAACAACAAGAGAAAACATTGAATATTAAGACTTATTAGTACTATATTTTTGTGAGACAAGGGTTTTGCTAACTTAAACGGAAAGAATAGCGGCGTATTTTATGATATTTCATTTCATTTTCCCTCCAAAGATGTAAAATAACATATAAAAAAATTTTAAAATATACCTGATTTGACATTATTGAATTGTAACATAAACAAAGATTAGGTCTCAATATTCTTAAACCTTTATCCTCTTCTCAGTAGTAATAGGAATTGTATAAAAAAAGTAAACAAAATGTAATAAGTTGAGAAGATAACAGGGTTACGTGTACACAACATAACACATACGAGATTTCTGTCATATCTCGAATTTTAGTTTGGTAGGCTTGGGTTAGTGAACTGAGAATTAGAACTGGATCTCAAAATTAGGTTCGTAGTAATAAAATAATATAATAACATGAGTGGCTTAAAAAATTAATTAGGTTCAGAAATTAAGATTAAGTGTCAGGATATTAATTATCTTAAAATAGTTTTAGAAATGATATCAGATTTGAAAATAACTAAGAAAATGTGTTTTAATTGAAAAAAGGATTAATTTGAAGAATGGTCAAACTTGAAAGTTACCCAAAAGCAATTTCCCTAAGTTTTAAAAATCAGTTTTTAAATTCAAGTATAAAACCCCTCATTCTTGTTTTCCCTCTCTTCTCATCTTCCCATTTGAAAATTTCCCAAATTCAAATTTGAGTATTATAACATCTTAAAATAGGGCCTAGAAATTTGTGTCTAGCGAACTATGACTGCCAGTAGGTTTGGCAAGCTAGAGTCCACCAGTAGGTTTGGCGAGTTAGAGTTCGCCAGAACGCTTGGCAAGCTAGTATACACCCAGCAAGTCCGACGAGACAGTGTACGTTAGGAAGTCTAGCAAGATGGTGTACGTCGGTAGGTCTGGCAAACTAGTGCTCGATGGTCCAATCCATGGCAAAAGAAAATAAAATGCAAGATGCATGCAAGAAAAAAGAACTTAGCTGGCTTAAACTAGCATGTAGATACTTCATTCTACCCGACGAGTGGATTTTCAAGCATTGACATTGTACTGCCACTTTCTCTTTTTAGGGGTCATTTATTCCCCTTCCTTGTCAATTTCCGTGAGTTCATCGATCAGACGATCAATGTCACGGTCCTATGCAAATATGGGAGCTAGTGGCGAAGGTGGAATAAAGTCTTTCCCTTTAGTGGTGGCAATGGTGGCAGTATCCTCCTTTTCTCCTTCTTCTTCCTTCTCAGCATTTAGGGATGTTGCCTTCTCGGGCTCTTTCTTAGTAGTTTGAGTAAGTGCCTCGGTAGCAGGTTGAGTGGGTGCTTCAACAGCAACTTGAATGGGCTCCTTTGGCAGCATCAGCAAATGAGAGCAGGGTGGCTGGGGAGATAGGAAATTTTGGCATTAGCTTTGTAAAATTTGTAGGGATTTCCTTAAAGCCAAATCCCTACTCCTCATATAAGCCCAATATTCAACTTTTTGTCGCTGGGCCTGTGTCATCTCCTCAGCCAAGTGAAACTACTGGATTTCAAAAAAGGACATCTTTTACTCTAATACTTCAAGGAATGCGCTATTTGTTGTTCAATGAAACTACGAAAAACTGGAGGTGTTGTCGTGGGAGTATGCATAGCAGAGGATGTGGTGGCATAGCTATGCTGAGTTGCCCTAGTAGTTTCATTGCCTTGGATCTTGGCAAATATGGTCCTAGTCAACCTACCCTTATTATGGGTGATATCCTCCTCCGCATTGAAAGGGACTCGGGCTGTTCGGCAAAGAGTAGTAATAAGTGAGGGAAAGTTAAAACTACTAGCATTTTTCTCAGCACACTAATGTACTTCTTGAAAAATGATCCTCCTGACATTAACCCTTCTCCCTTTTATAATGGAGTGCAGCAAAAACATTCTTTCTTCTGAAACAGTTGTATTGTGTGTAGATGACATAAGTCAACTCATCAGGAAATGATACCAAATTTTCCCAATTGGCTTCAACAAAGCCCTCTCAACAGTATAACTCTCATGACTGGAAATAGTTTATCGTGTTCCTTTGATACATAAATCTTCCAACACCTGAGCTAAACCTTCAGCGGTAATACTTTCAGCAAATGACATGTAATCATCTTGTATTCCTGCAAGACCAAACTGTACATTAATATGGTCTTCATCAAAAGGAACGAAAGTACCTCTTACATAGATAAAAGGGGAATCTAGAGAGTTGACATGGCATAAAATTCTTGAAAAGTTTTTCCTAAAACATCATCGGGGTGCAAATAAAAAATATTCCACCCATGTTTTCCTACTATGGAGGACACAAATTCATCATATCCCATATATGGTTCATCTTTAAATAAGAACCCTTACTTAAAACATAAAGGGAGCTTCGCAATGTTGCTATTTTATCTCATGGCTACGGCACTGTTAAAGAATGTCTTTGGTTGAGTGGCACCAAGCCTTGATGATTCAGCAGTTTTGATGCGAGCCATTGGAGAAAACTAAAAAAAAATCTTGGATAATGTAATGGGAGAAAAGATATGAAAGATTGAAGAAAAAGAAAAGTAATAAAAATGAAAACCTTAAGGGAACTTAAGAGACATGAGCAGTTGATGAGAGAAAAATAAGCAAGATAGTGATTAACAATTCAGCAAAAGTGAAATGTGCTAGGGAAGTTGCGTAACATCGAGGAAGAAAGAAGAAAATTAAGAGGATTTTTTAGGCTGAAATGTGAAGTGCCCTAATCCATCAACAAAAAGTTTAATTGTTTTTCCCTAGGCTCACCAAGAAACAAAAATTGGCCCAGCTAACAAAAGAATAAATCTCTCTCTTTAAACTTATCTGCTCGGTCATCCTCGCGTTACCCATTTCCCCGTTTGTCGCAATGCTACGACAAACTTCATTTACTATCGCAACTTGTAACAGCCCATTTTTAGGTCAAATCGGAACAGTGGTTTCGGACCACAAATCTGACGTCAAAATATTTATTTTATTATTTTACTAAGGTTTACAGCATGATAGATTAATTACGTGAAACTTTCGTTAAGAAATTTTATCGTTTAAATGCTTAATTCGGTAAAAAGGACTAAATCGCATAATGCCTAAAAATGAGATCTCTTAGTTAAATGAATCATATGGCTATGAAATTGATATTAGAAGTCCTTAAGTTGTTAATATACCCTTGTTAATGTTAGTGGACATTTATGTCCATAAATTTGCATGATTTTATTATGTTTTAATAAAGGTTAATTTGGTAAATGGCATATTAAGTTAATAATAATAAAACAAAGCTAAAAAAATTTGTTATACTCATCATCTTCTTGCCAAAATTGAGAATGGAATAAGGGTTTTTGAAGCTTCCATGGTTCAACACATTCATATCTATATTAAGGTACGATTTTAACTCGGTTTTTAATGATTTTTACGTTTTTGAGCTTGTTGCAGCTTAATCTAGCTAATCTGTACCTTCGTTTTTGAAACTGTTATAGATTTTGAGATATTCCATTGTTGAATGCTTGAGTATTTTGAAGTTTCTTGTTAGATTATTGATAGTTGTTGATAGTTATACAAGTTTTATAAAGTGATTTTTGACAAAAATGAGAATTAGGGATTAAATTGTGAAATTTTAAAATTGTGTGGTTAAAAATGTGAATAAAATTAAAATATGGGCTACTATGGGGTTATATGAAATTCGGCTACCTTGGATTAGGGCTTAATTGTGCAATTTTGCATTTTTATGTGTTAAGGACTAAATTGCAAAATAGTTAAAAGTTTAAGGGTAAATTTGTAATTTAGCCAAAATGAATTTTTTAGGTTAAATTGAATTGAATGAAAGTTTGAATAAGTTAATTTGATATCATATAGATCAAGAAAAGTAAATACCAAAATTGGATCAGGGGAAACGAAAGATAGACGAGTAGACGACGGTTATACGAGCAAATACGAGGTAAGTTCGTATAATTAGAATTGAATTTTTCTAAACTCGTGATTATTGAAAAGAATGTTTATAATTGAGATATTTGAAGTATAAATGTCTTATTTTTATATTGTATGTGTTATCAAGCCCCGTTTGAACTATTTGAATTCATTGGATACGAGTGACATGTTACTAGAATTACCGTAATGGTCGAGCTCCTGCATTTGTTGCGGACTCACCATAGCTCGTAAGAGCTTACTGTTTCAGCTCATTGGAGCTTACCGATCCAGCTCAAAAGAGCTTACTGTTCAGCTCAATAGAGCTTACCATTTTCAGCTCAATAGAGCTTACTGTTTATCAGCTCAGTAAGAGCTTACCGACCATGACTTGAAAGAGCATGTATGATGATGAATTGACGGATTACTAACATTGTCCACTCAAGTGTCCTTTGAAGTTATAATAGGTTTAACGGGCATAAATAATGTTATACGGATAAATTACGGTTTATAAATGTTACTAAATTATATATACGATATATGAGTTTGGAAAGATATGAAGTATTATTTTAGTAGATGGTTTATGTATTAGTTAAATGACTAATATGTGATGATTATGTGTGATTAGGCGATGGTTAAATTGAACTGTTGGCATTTTATTGTTGCATTGATTATATTTAAATGGTAAGTTTAATTTTGAATTATGCAGGCTTACTAAGCTATAAGCTTACTCTATTTCGTTTTCTATGTCTTATAGGGTTCGTTAGCTCACTCGTTTCGGACAAGTCGGAGTTGTACGTCACACTATCCAATTTACGATTGGTATTTTGAACTTATGAACTTATGTAAATATGGCATGTATAGGCTAGTTTGATGGTAATAGTTATGTGTTGGTATTATAGTTTGAGAATGAATTTGTATATAAGTTAAGCCATGGGATTTAGCTTATTATGGTATCATATTTAGATTGCATACATGTGCTTAATGATGATTTGTTTTGGTATGTTAATTGTAACAATCTGGTTTTGACCCTAGTCAGAATAGTGGTTTCGGGACTACAAATCCGAGTCTGAAAAATATTTTAATATTATTTTCTGTGTCTGTGATATGTGAACTTATGTTTGTGAAATTTCTGTGATTTAATTTGTTTGTTTCTGTGCTTCATTATGAAAAAGGATTAAATCGCGTAAAGCGTAAAAGTTGTCTGCTATTTATTAAAAGTGCCTATTTGTTTTGGCTCATTAAAGGTAAGGTCCTTATGATGAAATAAATCCAATTATATGATAGTGGAATATATGGTTTGGCATAATGGTTAATATGGTTATTTTAAAAGGGTGGTTAGGTAAATGGTTTATTAATGTATATTATAATAAAACCAAAGCATAAAATATTTCCATTATGCTTCATCTTTGTCAAAAATTAGAAGAAAAATGAAGCCATTGAAGCTTCAAGGTATTCGGCCATTGCATGAGTGAATAGGTTAGTTTATTTTGTTCGGTTTTTGATGATTTTTATGTTTTGTGATCATTACTTTGTGTTCTTCAAAACCCATGTCTGAATTTCTGTTTCTGTTAAAGATTTCATGAAATGCCATTGTTGATATCATGAGTTTTGTGATGTTTTTGGATGAATTATAAAGGCTTGGTAAATGATTTATAAGTTTTGTCTTTGAATTTTGATGAAATAGAGTTATTTGGGCTAATTTTTGAAAATGAGATTTTAAAGGACTAAATTGTGAATTAAATGTGTTATTTCGACTTATATGAAGCCATGTATATTCGGCTAAGCTAAAGTCTTGGTGAATTTTGCATTTTTGTGATTTTGTGGAAAATGGACAAAATTGTCAAAGTGTGAAAATGTAAGGGCTAAAATGAAAAGTGCGCTAAATATGTGTTCATGGATTATTTTGAGTGAAATGAATGATTCAATGGTTGAATTTGAATTGTATTAGATCAAGAACAAAGAAAATCGAACTTAGATCGAGGGAAGTCCAAAATAGTTGAATAGTTGACACGATCCATCCGAAATCCGTACGAGGTAAGTCAAATTACAATTACGTGTTAAACTGATTAAATTCTGCATATACAAACTTTAATTTGTATTGGATGGCCTTGAGAGCCTGATGAATACCTTTTGAGTAAATTCTGTTAATATCTTGGTATCTGAAAAGCTCTGTATGCTTCTAAAGGAACGTTGACATCTATCTGAGATATCGTGTAAGACCGTGTCTGAGACACAGGCCTCAATGATATTTACGTATAAGACCATGTCTGGGACATCGGCATTGTATCTGATTTCGTGTAAGACCCTGTCTCGGATAGAGGCATCGATATTGAATTACATGTAAGGCCACGTCAGGGACGTCAGCATTGTACTTGTTTGTGAGTATCAGTATCATATCTGAACTGTCTGATGATAGAGTACGAAAATGAGAATGATTTTATGAAATGTATAACCTATACAGGTACGTTTGTATTGTATTAAATTTCTGAATATAGAAGACTCTATCTCTGTGAAATATGTATGGAATTTGGAAATACGGCACGACATATAAGCAAACAAAGGAGCATGGTTAAGTTTATGAATTATTCTATGAAATAGTTATGAATCTTTATGGTTGAATTGTACTTATAAGCTTTAGTAGTTAGACCAATTGTACTTGGCTTACTAAGCTCCTTGTAGCTTACTCTATGTGATTTCTATTTGCTTTACAGTTATCGTAGCTACTTAAGGCTCGGGGATAGTCGAGGATCGTCACCCACACTATCGAACTCATTTTGGTATTTTTGAAAGTGTAAATTTTAAAGTATGGCATGTATAGGCTAGAATGTCTAAGTATGTAAGTTTTGAATTGTATATATGTCAGGCAATAAGAGTTGGCTAACAAATGATAAATTTGTGCATAGTTTTGGTGTATGTTTGTAATGTGCTATGTTCTAATGTGATTTGGCCATTTTGAACATAAAATTGGTTGAAAATTTTGGTATGATTGATTTATATTATTGCTTGTAGGATTGAACCCAAAAAGCGGTGGCAAAATTGGCTTAAACCAAGCCTGCTTAAAAATCACACGGTCAAGGGCCATGGGCGTACTTTGTGGCCGTGTTTTTTTGGCAGTAACCTCTTAAAAATCACACGGCTTTGACATACGGGCGTGTCATATGACCGTGGGCATAAGTCAGTAGCTAGCCAAGTATCACACGGCCATAGCACATGGTATGTCCATTGGCCGTGGGTGAAAGTTAGTATGCCTGCTCTGTTTTGGCACGGCTGGTTCACATGGGTGTGTTTGATGCCCGTGTAAGGCAAATGGCCTAGTTACACGAGCGTGTGATCTTAACAGTTTTGAAAGATTTGATTAAGTTCTGAAAATTCTAAATGTATTCGGTTTAGTTCCGACCTTTCTTAAATGTATGTCTTAGGTCTCGTAGACCATCTTAGTGAATGAATTGTTGATGAATGCCTCTGTATTAATGATATTTAATATCTGTTATTCTGTATTGTTCTGTAATGTTCTATTCATCCTGTAATGCCCTTACCTATTCCGGCGATGGTTACGGGATAGGGGTGTTACATTTTATTGGTATCAGAGCTATGGTTTAGTCGGTTCTAAGACTACCATAGCGTATGCGAGTCTAGATATACATGCCATATATCTAAATCTGTGATTATGTGATGACCCCTGACATTGAAATGTGTTTTTATATAGCAAATGGACCCCGATAGAGCTGTAGCTAACAATGTAGAAAGTAATGCGCCTGCTCCAACGCAAGGGACAATGCAAGTTGATTCTAGACCGGCTACGAGTTGGCGTGATGGTGAGGCTAAGCGAGCCTTCTATCAGATGATGAACGATCGGTTCACTCAGTATATTAGAACCAATCCGGCTGTACAACAACCTCCACCCCTGATTAATTCTCCTCAAACCCCCGTTATGCCCTCTGTGAATCCAGTTCAGTTAAGTACACCACCAGTTGATAAGATTAGAAAGTATGGGGCTGAAGAGTTTCGAGCTACAACGAACGATGATGCTGAAAGAGTCGAATTCTGGTTAGAGAATACAATACGAGTGTTTGATGAAATGTCTCTGAATCCTGAGGAGTGTGTAAAATGTGTTGTTTCCCTCCTAAGAGATACGACTTACCATTGGTGGAAAACTTTAATGTCTGTGGTTCCGAGCGAACGAGTTACTTGGGATTTCTTCCAAGCTGAATTTTGGAAGAAATACATTAGTTAGAGATTCATTGATCAGAAACGTAAAGAGTTTCTCGAGCTAAAACAAGGTCGTATGTCTGTTATTGAATACGAACGTGAATTTGTGAGATTGAGCTAGTATGCTTGGGAATGTGTATTGAATGAAGCAATAATGTGAAAAAGGTTTGAAGATGGACTAAACGAAGATATTTTTCTATTAGTGGGGATTTTGGAGATTAAAGAAATGGTAGTACTTGTTAATCGAGCTTGTAAAGCCGAAGAATTAAGTAAAGAAAAAAGAAAAGTTGATTTTGAAGCTAGAGATGTTAGAAAGAGATCTTCGGGTAGAGCATTTCAATCTGAGTCCAAGAAATTCCGAGATAATCGAAACTATTCAAAGACTGATGTAAGATATTCGAACCGAGATCGAGCTAGATTGCACTCGAATTCTAGAGCTCCTGTTACTTCTGTTGCAAGTGTTGGAAATGTCTGATCTGAGAAACCTGAATGTAAACACTATGGTAAAAGACATCTAGGAAATTGTAGATTGAATAACCGAGCTTGTTTTCGATGTGGATCTCTGGATCATTTTGTAAGAGATTGTTCTGAACCTGCTGAGCAAGAGAATGTACAGAATCCAAGACCGAGTAACACCTCAGCTAGAGGTAGACCTTCCAGAAATTCGAGAAATGCATGTGGTGGTCAAAGAGCTACTGGGGATACTGCTATTAGATCTGAGGCCAGAGCACCTGCCAGAGCCTATGCTATCCAAGCTCGTGAGGAAACTTGTAACACCCCCTTACCCGATACCATCGCTGGAGTCGAGCACGAGGCGTTAACAAACTTAAATTATCACTTAAACAATTTCAGACAATTTATTTTACCTTTCGTAATAAACTGCCCATCTGCGTCACAGTCGCTAAAAATAAAATCATATCTCGAGTTACAAAACTTAAAATTAAAATCCGTAAATTTTCCCTGAAACTAGACTCATATATCTATTTACTAATTTTTTTCCAGAATTTTTTGGTCGGGCTAATTAGTACAATTTATTAGTTAAAGTTTCCCCTGTTTCAGTGTTCGACTGCTCTGACCAATGTTCACTACGAATCACTTTTCTCTTTTTCAGATTTTAGATGACTATTCTATTTATTTCTATTAAAATTAGACTCAATAAAGAATCTATAAATATAAAGTATGACTCCTAATTATTTTTGTACAATTTTTAGTGAATTTCTAAAGTCAGAACAGGGGATTTAGAAATCGCTCTTACCCTGTTCCACCAAAACTCAAATTTCTCATAAAATACAAGTCATTTACCTATTTTGTTTCTTTCATATGAAAATAGACTCAATAAGCTTCAATTTAATATTTTATTCATGATCTAATTCTGTCTCTACTATTTTTAGTGAATTTTCAAACTCACGTCATTGCTGTTGTATGATACTGTTTTATAGCAAATTTCACCTTTTTATGAATTTTCATGGATTAGATAGCACATTAAGTATACATAGCACCAAATATGATCTTGATTAGCCATTCCATGGCTAATCATTACCAAACATTTTCTTATCACCCAATAGCCATATCATAAGATCATATCCGCAAAATGATTATAATACTATACATGCCATACTCAAAATATACAAACCACTACACCAAAATGGTCTACGGATAGTGTGAGCGAGCCTCCGACCGTTCCCGATTTCCGAGCTGGCTTGTCAAAACTACAAAGAATGGAAAGGAGGGAGGAAGTATAAATTCTTAGTAAGTTCACATGTAAATAGAAAGTAACATAATCATGCAATCCAACATAAAACATCATTTGTATAAATATCACCAAGACATTCATGTTACATTTGCATTTACTATCTTACCACGATTTCATCATACCAAGTTCTCAACCCGAGGGTTTAAGCGCATACCTATCCAAATTTTCTCATTCACCACACTTAGCAACATGTCACCTTCGTCTTAAGTATTCTCCTTATTCACTTAAGATTCACCCGTTGAACACATCAGAATATAATTTGGATACACGGATTGCATGCACATAAGTGCCATACCCGTAGCTAGACAAACTCAATAGCCTGCAGAAATTATGTAGCCAAGCTACCATGTAACCCGCCCATAAGCGAACTCGGACTCAACTCAACGAGCTCGGGCATTCGCATCCATATGTGAACTCGAACTCAACTCAACGAGTTTGGATGCCTAGTTACATCTCACGAACTCGGACTCAACTCAACGAGCTCGGAACTCAAATATCCTAGTGACATGTCACTTGTATCCTAATCTATTCCCGAGGTTCAAACAGGATTTTCCTCAATCACACATCTTTGTTGTCTTCCACGGAATGTTGGAACTGATACTTGATAGCATTTCATATTTATCAAGTAGCTTACATAATTTGCATATTACTAAATAATAATCCACAAAGCATAATATTTCATGATAATAATCATCATATTATATAAATAACATTAAATTACTTAAAATGACAATTATGTTACTACATTTACACCTGAACTTACCTCGGTACAAAATGTTAGAAATCGAGCCTATTCCTCGCAAACTTTATTTTTCCCTGGATCACGACTTGAATTTTGTTTCTCTTAATCTAAAACAACAAATTTAGCTTATTTAAGACTCACATTTATTAAAACATTCCTTGAATCAAACTTTGGTAAAATTATATTTTTGCCCTTAAACTTTTACATATTTACACTTTTCCCCAAGGCTCAGAAATTAAACTTCATCCTATTTTCTTATGTTTTTATGACATGTTGATCATTTTTCCCTTCTATGGAAACATCAAATTCTCACTCTAACATGTACTTATGAACATTAGGTATTTTTATCGATTATGTCGTTTTACTCGTTTTCACGTAAAATCGCTTAGAAAAAGTTATTTAACACAATTTCAAGCTTCATATTCTAACATAAAACATCAAAATAAACACATTTCACCTATGGGTATTTTTCCAAATATAAACTCTAGGTTAAATTATTGCTAGAATAAGCTTAATCAAGTTACCGGAACTCCAAAAACGTAAAGAACATTAAAAACGGGGCTAAAATGGACTTACAATCGAGCTTGGAAGCTTGAAAAACCCTAGCTATGTCTTCCTCATGTGAAATTCAGCCAAGGGGTTGAAGATGGACAAAAATTGGCTTTTAATTTTTTTTAATTCATTTTAATAACTGAATGACCAAAATGCCCTTAATTAAAAACTATGGTGTTTTATCTACCTTTAGGTATTTTTTTCCAAACTAGTATAATGGTCTAATTACTATCCAAGGACCTCCACTTTAAAAACCCATTACTCACAAGTACTTAGTACCTTTGTGAACTAGAACACATATTTTACAACTTTTGCAATTTAATTCTAATTATCAAATTGGACCCTCTATCGATAAAATTTCTAAACAAAATCATGAAATCATGTCATAGACCTTAAAATGATAATAAAATAATTATTTCTATCTCGAATTTGTGGTCCCAAAATCACTATTCCGATTAGGCCCTAATTCGGGATATTACAAAGCTTCGTCACCAGATGTGATTACTGGTACTTTTACTCTTTATGATACTTCTGTGATTGCATTGATAGACCTTGGATCAACGCATTCTTATATCTGTATAAATTTAGTACATAGTAAGACTTGGCCTGTAGAGTCTACTGAATTCGTAATTAGAGTATCGAACCCCTTAGGTAAAAGTGTTTTGGTTGATAAAGTCAGCAAGAATTGCCTGTTATTGATTTGAGATATCTGTTTTCTTGCTGATCTGATGCTTTTGCCTTTCGATGAATTTGATATAATTCTGGGAATGGACTGGTTGACTTTGCACGATGCTATTGTGAATTGCAAACGAAAAGTCATTAATTCAAGGTGTAAGAATGATGAGATAATTTGAATTGAGTCTAATGATCTGAATGGACTACCAGCTGTGATATCTGCAATGAAAGCATGGAAATATGTAAAGAAAGGTTGTGAAGCCTGCTTAGCTTATGTGTTAGATTCAAAAGTGAATGATAAGAAAGTTGAATCAGTGCCTATTGTCTGTGAATTCTCTGATGTGTTTCCTGAAGAACTACCTGGTTTGCCTCCAATTCTAGAAGTTGAGTTTGGCATTGAATTAGTACCTGGTACTACTCCGATTTCAATAGCTCTGTAACACCCTGATTTTGGGCCTAGTCAGAACTGTGGTTTCGGGACCACAAATCCGATGATGAAAATTTTATTCTTTACTATATTTTTATGGTCTACAATTTCCCAGAATAATTTCGTGAAAATTATGTTCGAAAATTTTGACGTTCGGGCACTTAATTTAGTCAAAAGGACTAAATCGTAAAAAGTACAAAAGTTAAGTTCTACATACTAGAGGTGTCCAATTGTTATGAAATTTTAAATTGAGGGTCCTTAAATGGTAATTAGACCATTGGTTAATTTCTGGACAAAAATAGACATGAAATGGGTGTAATAAAATATTTTTAAGTTAGGGGTATTTTGGTAAACTAATAATTAAAAAGAATTAAAAAGGGAAATAAGCCAAATTAGCTATCATCTTCTTCAGTCAACCGTTTCTACCAGCAGCAACCATGGTTCAGGTTTGTTCAAACTCCCAAGCTCGATTGTAAGTGCTCCCTAGCCCCGTTTCTATAGTTCTTTACATTTTTGAAATCTCAGTAACTTGGTCAAGCTTATTCTAGCAATAGTTTAACCTAGGATTTATATTCGGAAAAATAACCATAGGTGAAATGTGTTTATTTTGATGTTTTATGGTAGAATATGAAACTTTAAATTGTGTTAAACAACTTTTACTAAGCGATTTTATGTGAAAACGAATAAAATGACACAATCGGTAAAAATACCTAATGTTCATAAGTTCATGTTAGAGTGCGAATTTGATGTTTCTATAGAAGAGAAAAATGATCAGCATGTCATAAAACATAAGGAAATAGGATGAATTTTAATTTACGAGCCTAGGGGAAAAATGTAATTTTGACAAAGTTTAGGGGTAAAATTTTAATTTTTCCAAAATATGATTTTGGGTTAATTTGAACAATGTGAGTCCTAATTAGGCTATATTTGAAATGATAGATAAATGAAAAGTCAAAATATAAATGAAAAATCAAAATTCGGGCTAAAATCAGAATTTGTGGACAAACTGGTAAAAATGGCCATTTTCGCATACGAGGTAAGTTCATATGATTCTTAATAATGCCATGTGTAATTTAATGTTATTGCCTTGATATTAAATGAGATGAAATTTCATGTGTAAATGTGGTAACATAATTGTCATTTTAAGTAATTTAATGATTTTTATTTGATATGATGATTATTATCATGAAATATTATGCTTTGTGGTTATTATTGAGTAATATGCAAATTATCTGAGCTACTTGATAAGTATGAAACGCTACCAAGTATCGGTTCCAACATTCCGTGGAAGACGACAAAGATGTGTGATTGAGGAAAATCCCGTTTGAACCTTAGGAATAGATTAGGATACAAGTGACATGTTACTAGGATATTTGAGTTCCGAACTCGTTGAGTTGAGTCTGAGTTTGTGAGATGTAGCTAGGCATCCGAACTCGTTGAGTGGAGTCCGAGTTCACTTATGGATGCGAACACCCGAGCTCGTTGAGTTGAGTCCGAGTTCACTTATGGGTGGGTTACATGGTAGCTTGGCTACACATATATTCCGCAGGCTATTGAGTTTGTCTAGCTGCGGGCGTGGCACTTATGTGCATCCATTCTGTGTATCCGATTATATTCCGAGTGTTTAAAGGGTAATTTGGCGAATGAGATAGGCCATTGGTAAGTATGTCTTTAAGTTATGTTACAAGTTGTATAGGTATGTACACTAAACTTATGTGTGATGCCTTGACATGTGATGATCTATGATGTATATAGTATTTGATGAATATTATGAAAATGACATGATTTGAAATAATTCCTTGATACTTGATGACATTGAGATTATGGATTTAAGCTTATAAAGCATAATTATGTGTTCTTACCATTATGAATGAAATGATATTGTATGGATTTGGTGATATAGTAATGAATGAGTAAATTTAGCCTTGGTAGTTTTGGGTTACTGCAGTGGTGCAATTTTGGAAATTCACCATAAATTGTGAACATTGAATTAGGGGCTGAATAAAATATGAGGTTAAATCCCAATGAGTCTAGTTTCACATAGAAGAAACGGTATATGAAATCAAATTTTATATTATGATATATTTAAATTGTTGTGAGACAGAGTCTGACTGACTTCGTGATCCCCTGTTTCGATTTGAGAAAATCATTAAAAATTGTAAAAAAATAATTATGGGTTTTAATTTATATTATTAAAATCTGTAATGAGTCTATTCTCTAGAAAGAAAGATGAGAGCATTATCCGAATTCTGTACTATGAGAAAAATAATTTTTAGTGAAGAGAGGCCAGAACTATTGGACAACAAAACAAGGGAAATTTAATGAATAAACTGTACTAATTGGCTAAACCAAAAATTCTAGTTTCAAGGAAAATTAACGAAACTTAATTTGGAGCCTCGTAGCTCCAGATAGAAATGAATTAGTAACTGTAACTCTGTAAAACAACTTAACCTGAACAAGAGTAAATTGTACAATTATGATGTTTTACCTAAAAAAAAAACATGTGGGTAATTTCTTATTAACTCCATATGGACTTACTAAGCGTAAAGCTTACCCCTCCTCTCTACTTCTTCAGTTTTGGCAGGTCGGCTCGGGGTGGGAGATCGTCGGAGGCAAAATCACACTATTAAGCTATCATTTTTGGGAGAATTAATTCAAATATTAGAAATATCAAGTGAGTGGCATGTATAGGAAGTTGGTTTGTGATATGTATTATTATTATGACTTTGACCATACGTATCGGTCTGCATTAAGTTATCGTATATGATCATGAGATGTGGTCCTTATACATTATGGTTTATAAGTTTAATTAATCATGCCACGTCCTATGTTTTGATGTGATGATATAGTTAGCTTTGTTTGTCATGCATGATTGGTAATACATCAGGTAAGTTAAATGCAGGCCAGTGGATCATGAATTAAATGGAAATGAGTAATGTTGCCTTGAATATGGATGTTTAATGGACAGATTGGTAACTACATTATGATGGTATAAAATGAGAATAAGATTTAGCATGTCTAGTTCTAGTTCTAGTTAATGTAAGAATGTATATTATATACAGGATGGTAAGCAAATATGTTTAAAGTGAATGACATGTTTTTGCATGATTATGGATGTGTAAGTGCTCATTTATGCCACGTTATATGTCTTTAAATATGAGTCTATACATGTGTTTGAAAAGTTTTAAATTAAATGAAATTTTATGGCCCAGTTTTCGTCTATGTGTATGGTTAAGTCTGGTAATGCCTTGTCCCTGTTCCGGCCTTGGATACGGGTAAGGGGTGTTACAATTGGTGGTATCGGAGCTATGGTTTAGTCGGTCCTTGGACTAACCTAGCATGTGTAAAAGTCTAGTTATACATGCCACAGATCTGTGATAGTGTGATGTCTCCCGACGCGTAAAAGCACCGTCTTATTTAGACAAAGGTATTCTCCAACCGAGCTGCACCGACTATGTTCAAGGTGATTGAAGTTATTTGAGTAAAATTATGATTAGTATAAGTCTCAGTTCAGAAAAGTATGAATAAAATTTTATGATATATATGTGATAACACGTGATATGAAAGTTTATATTGTGATAAATATCTATATTTGCTTAATGTTCATATGATGTCGTGCACTTGGCTTACTTGACAAGTTGAATGGGATAAATAGAAATTTGTAGAGGTATGAGTAAGGGTTCATAATATCATGATACGGATGAAAATGTCATTGTCTTGATTGGACATTGAATGTTGATGAATGTTAATGATATTTTTATGAGATAAAGAATTATAACGAAATGAACTTATCTATGTTAAATTTTTTGGACTGAATTATATGATTGTAATGATATGTATATGATGATACATAAAGTGAAAGTTGCGATTGTGATGCAAATATTCATGTTTGTTTGGCCCTTCTGTGATGTCATGAGCATGACTTATTTGATTAAATGAATGGATAAGTAAAGCTATCCAGAAAACATAAGATGCATGCATAAGTATACTTGTCTAAATGGGATAATTGGAAAATTGGTGTAAACCAACATGAATGTTGCATTGCCTGAAATGAATGATATGATTTTGACGATGTTGCTATGATGATGAAAGTTATGTCATATGTATATGTGTAAGAAAGTCGAGTCAGAGGCCCTACAACCTCTCCCCCTTATCGAAGTGGTGCTTATAATGGAATTTCATGAGATTTGTACTGAATAAGTTCCCGGTTGAAAAACCAAAGAGTTCAATGATAGAATAATTATAAGTATGATTAGAGATTGAGAATGAGTTGATAAGTAAAGTCAGAGTTAGAAAAGTATCAGGTTGACATAAAGATTATTGGAGCTATACACTGTTCCAGTTAGAGAATGAATTTACTTTGGTAAATTGAATTACTCAGGTACAAGGTCGAGAAAAGTGTAAATCAAAATTTATTCAGAACTGGTCTTCTTTAGTGAAAGGTCTAACATGAAATTTGTGATGGTAGAACTAGTTGTGGGAAATGATATTTGAAATGTGTAATATCTGAGTGTGACAGTTACGGCTGAATAGATTTAACAGTTTCTTCTGAGATGTTCTATGTATTTATCCGTTCTCAGAAAAATTTCTATAGATGTTGATCTTTTGAAGAAATTCTTGTTATATAAGAATGTTTTCTAATCTTGGTGTTGGATAGAAGCATTGGTAGTCTGACTAGTTTATAATTTGTATTGCTATATTTCCTTGGGCATTTTATTGCATTTCGTCTGATAAGAATTGATGAAAGGATATGTATGATATTATGATACTGTTTCTTCTACTTGATGCTCCATTTGACATATATGTATGGAAAGATACATTGTTTTTGTTATATTTGATTCTAGTGGGATTAAATGATGCTTTCTTCTGGACTTCTTTTCTCTGAGGAATTTTCGAGATCTTCCATATTTTCCTATGAGTTTGGTTTTCGATTTTCCGGCATAGTATCATATCTTGGATTTCTTTATTCGGTTTTTTTGTTATCTTTATTCCATAATTTGTCAATTATGACTTATGTTCGAAGTGCGTTCTTCAGCTTGTGATAATCATGACAAGCATGACTATACTTCTGATTTGATCTTGGTAATGTGGTGATTTTAGTATTGGAATTTCTCAATTTTCGTGTAAGGATTTGACAACAGTAAAGGCATAAGTGATAAAAGCGCGAGTTTCAATCGGTATGGTGGATTACTTCTCTCAAGCAAGTCAATTATAATTAATGACTTCAATTGAGATATTTTGGTTACTTGAGCTAATACAATTGAGATGGTTTTGATTAGCGTAAGGAATGAATAGTAAAGGACTGCATGATGAATTGTTTAGTAACTAGAAGAAAGGATTACTTGAAATGTCATTCAACGGTGTTTAGATCGGCTCGAGTGTTTAATCTGTGTGAATTATTTATTTGAAAGATTTCATATGACAATTATGTCAGGATCATTTTTCCCAAGTCTGATAATAGAATTTCATTTCTTTACGGGTAAAAGGCAAATAGTCTGAACGAGAAGTGTATATCTCTTAGAAAATTTTGATATGAGTTAAAGCTACTAAGAATGATAAAGTTTTCATCTTACGAAAGCTGAAAAGTTTATTACATGTTAGCAAGGTTTGGACAGATGAGAATATTGCTAACCAAAACGTCTGAACTGGACTAGTCTGCATTGAGTAAAGTTTTTCTAATTTTCAGTAATGCACTGTTGTGTGAAGGGTGATGTGTTTCAAGAAAATAAGGTAATGTGATAGTTTGGAGCATTTGATGTCACAAAAAATTTGAGTTGTTGATGGGGTTAAAGCTGAGCATCAGGATCTACCAGAATTATCTCTGCCAGTATTGATATTAGGATGAGAACGAGAAGGATTATTTTCGACGCTATATCAGAATTATTTCCGTAGCGGAAAGAGGAAAATGTGATAGTAAGTAGTAAACTAAAAGAGTACAGTGAGGATCGACTTCTGATGTTGAATTTCAAATTGGATTTGATTCATGGTATTATTATTCCGAGGCTTATACAGAAAGAACTGTACAAAGCTCACAGTGAAAATTTGCCTATTCATTTAGAGAGTAATGACATGTACTGTAATTTGATTCACATGTTATTGGATTGTGATTTATCGATGATGAAAATCTGTATGATTATTTGGGAAGAGTGCAGGTCCCTTTGATTGTTGGATTTCTTGGAATTCTAGTGTCCATAAACCAAATTGAGATCCGGGTTTTATGTCATGATATCATGGGAAACTGATAAGCCTTTGAAAATTTAAGAACAATTGGGAGTTGAGTCCGTAAGCTTTCAGTTCATATGAGAAATTAAAGAGATGTATTGGAGGCACCGCCTGAGCGAAGATACTTTGGTATCGAGTATGAGATTGAGGAATCTAAGTGAAGACCACTTTCCTGTAAGATTTTCGGGGACGAAAATCCCTAAAGGGGGAGAGTTGTAACATCCTGATTTTGGGCCTAGTCGGAACAGTGGTTTCGGGACCACAAATCTGATGATGAAAATTTTATTTTTTATTATATTTTTATGGTCTACGATTTCACGGAATAATTTCGTGAAAACTATGTTCGAAAATTTTGACGTTTGGGCACTTAATTTAGTCAAAAGGACTAAATCGTAAAAAGTGCAAAAGTTGAGTTCTACATACTAGAGGTGTCCAATTGTTATGAAATTTTAAATTGAGGGTCCTTAAATAGTAATTAGACCATTGGTTAATTTCTGGACAAAAATAGACATGAAATGGGTGTAATAAAATATTTTTAAGTTAGGGGTATTTTGGTAAACTAATAATTAAAAAGAATTAAAAAGGGAAATAAGCCAAATTAGCTATCATCTTCTTCATTCAACCATTTCTACAAGCAGCAGCCATGGTTAAGGTTTGTTCAAACTCCCAAGCTAGATTGTAAGTGCTCCCTAGCCCCGTTTTTAAAGTTCTTTACATTTTTGAAATCCCGGTAACTTAGTTAAGCTTATTCTAGCAATAATTTAACCTAGGGTTTATATTTAGAAAAATACCCATAGGTGAAATGTGTTTATTTTGATGTTTTATGGTAGAATATGAAACTTTAAATTGTGTTAAACAACTTTTACTAAGCGATTTTACGTGAAAACGAGTAAAACGACATAATTGGTAAAAATACCTAATGTTCATAAGTACATGTTAGAGTACGAATTTGAGGTTTCTATAGAAGAGAAAAATGATCAGCATGTCATAAAAACATAAGGAAATAGGATGAAGTTTAATTTACGAGCCTAGGGGCAAAAATGTAATTTTGACAAAGTTTAGGGGTAAAATTGTAATTTTTCCAAAATATGATTTTGGGTTAATTTGAATCATGTGAGTCCTAATTAGGCTATGTTTGAAATGATAGATAAATGAAAAGTCAAAATTCAGGCTAAAATCGGAATTTGTGGACAAAATGGTAAAAATGGCCATTTTCGCATACGAGGTAAGTTCATATGATTTTTAATAATGCAATGTGTAATTTAATGTTATTGCCTTGATATTAAATGAGATGAAAGTTCATGTGTAAATATGATAACATAATTGTCATTTTAAGTCATTTAATGATATTTATTTGATATGATGATTATTATCATGAAATATTATGCTTTGTGGTTATTATTGAGTAATATGCAAATTATGTGAGCTACTTGGTAAATATGAAATGCTACCAAGTATCGGTTCCAACATTCCGTGGAAGACGACAAAGATGTGTGATTGAGGAAAATCCCGTTTGAACCGTAGGAATAGATTAGGATACAAGTGACATGTCACAAGGATATTTGAGTTCCGAACTCGTTGAGTTGAGTCCGAGTTCGTGAGATGTAACTAGGCATCCAAACTCGTTGAGTGGAGTCCGAGTTCACTTATGGATGCGAACACCCGAGCTCGTTGAGTTGAGTCTGAGTTCAATTATGGGTGGGTTACATGGTAGCTTGACACATATATTCCGCAGGCGATTGAGTTTGTCTAGCTGTGGGCATGGCACTTATGTGTATGCATTCCGTCTATTCGATTATATTCCTAGTGTTCAATGGGTAATTTGGTGAAGTATTCATTGATGATCCCAATGAGATAAGCAATTGGTGAGTATGTCTTTGAGTTATGTTACAAGTTGTACAGGTACGTACACTAAACTTATGTGTGATGCCTTGACATGTGATGATCTATGATGTATATAGTATTTGGTGAATATTATGAAAATGACATGATTTGGAATAAGTCCTTGATACTTGATGACATTGAGATTATGGATTTATGTTTATGAAGCATAATTATGTGTTCTTACCATTATGAACGAAATGATATTGTATGGATTTGGTGAATAATAGTAATGAATGAGTAAATTTAGCCTTGGCAGTTTTGGGTTACTGCAGTGGTGCAACTTTGGAAATTCACCATAAATTGTGAACATTGAATTAGGGGCTGAATAAAATATGAGGTTAAATCCAAATGAGTCTAGTTTCACATAGAAGAAACGGTATATGCAATCAAAATTTATATTATGAGATATTTAAATTGTTGTGAGACAGGGTCTGAATGACTTTGTGATCCCCTATTTCGATTTGAGAAAATCATTAAAAATTGTATAAAAATAATTATGGGTTGTAATTTATATTAGTAAAATCCTTAATGAGTCTATTCTCTAGAAAGAAAGATGAGAGCATTATACGAATTCTGTACTATGAGAAAAATGATTTTTAGTGAAGAGAGGTCAAAACTATTGGACAACAAAATAGGAGAAACTTTAATGAATAAACTGTACTAATTGGTTAAACCAAAAATTCTAGAAATTTTATGGGAGAAAGGTATATGAGTCTAGTTTCATGGAAAATTAACACAACTTAATTTGGAGCCTCGTATCTCCAGATAGAAATGAATTAGTAACTGTAACTCGGTAAAACAACTTAACCTGAACAAGAGTAAATTGTACAATTATGATGTTTTACCTAAAAAAAACATGTGGGTAATTTCTTATTAACTCCATATGGACTTACTAAGCGTAAAGCTTACCCCTCCTCTCTACTTCTTCAGTTTTGGTAGGTCGGCTCGGGGTGGGAGATCGTCGGAGGCAAAATCACACTATTAAGCTATCATTTTTGGGAGAATTAATTCAAATATTAGAAATATCAAGTGAGTGGCATGTATAGGAAGTTGGTTTGTAATATGTATTATTATTATGACTTTGACCATACGTATCGGTCTGCATTGAGTTATCGTATATGATCATGAGATGTGGTCCTTATCCAATATGGTTTGTAAGTTTAATTAATCATGCCATGTCCTATGTTTTGATGTGATGATATAGTTAGCTTTATTTGTTATGCATGATTGGTAATACATCAAGTAATTTAAATGCAGGCTAGTGGATCATGAATTAAATGGAAATGAGTAATGTTGCCTTAAATATGGATGTTTAATGGACAAATTGGTAACTACATTATGATGGTATAAAATGAGAATAAGATTTATCATGTTTAGTTCTAGTTAATGTAAGAATGTATATTATATACAGGATGGTAAGCAAATATGTTTAAAGTGAATGACATGTTTTTGCATGATTATGGATGTGTAAGTGCTCATTTATGCCATGTTATATGTCTTTAAATATGAGTCTATGCACGTGTTCGAAAAGTTTTGAATTAAATGAAATTTTATGGCCCAATTTTCGTCTATGTGTATGGTTAAGTCTGGTAATGCCTCGTACCCTGTTTCGGCCTTGGATACGGGTAAGGGGTGTTACAAGCTCCGTATAGAATGCTTCCGACTGAGTTGAAAGAATTAAAATCTCTGTTGCAAGAATTGACCAATCGAGGATTTGCTGGACCGAACTTTTCACCATGGGGTGTTCCTATTCTGTGCGTGAAAAAGAAAGATGGCACAATGAGAATGTGTATTGATTACCGTCAACTTAATAAATTGACTGTAAAGAACAAATACCCTCTGCCTAGAATTGATGACTTATTCGATCAGTTGAAAGGTGCTATTGTGTTTTCTAAGATAGATCTGAGATCTGGTTACTACCAGTTGCGAGTAAAGGATTCTGATATTCCAAAAACTACTTTTAGAATGAGGTAAGGGCATTATGAATTTTTAGTTATGCCTTTTGGATTAATGAATGCACCTGCTATCTTTATGGATTTGATGAATAGAATATTCAGACCGTATTTAGATCAATTTGTTGTAGTATTCATTGATGACATATTGATTTATTCATGTGATGAATTTGAACATGCCAAGCATTTGAGAATAGTGCTACAAACTCTGCGAGATAAATAGTTGTATGCGAAATTCAGTAAATGTAAATTTTGGTTGCGAGAAGTTGGCTTTTTGGGCCATATTGTATCTGCCTCCGGAATTTGAGTTGATCCGAGCAAAATTTCAGCTATTCTGGATTGGAAACCTCCGAGGATTGTTTCTGAAGTCTGCAGTTTTCTAGGACTTATTGGTTACTACAGACTATTTGTAAAAGATTTCTCTGTGATAGCAACTCCGTTGACAAAGTTACTTCAAAATGATGTAAAATTTGAATGGTCTGAAAAGTGTCAGAAAAGTTTTGATCGGTTAAAAACTCTAACTTGTGCAACCTGAATCAGGTAAAGAATTCATTATTTATAGTGATGCTTCGTTGAACGGACTCGGTTGTGTTTGAAAGCAAGAAGGAAAAGTTATAGCATATGCCTCGAGATAACTGAAGCCGCATGAAAAGAATTATCCAACCCACGACCTCGAGTTAGCTGCTATTGTGTTTGCTTTGAAGATCTAGCGTCACTATCTGTTTGGTGAGAAATGTCACGTGTTTTCTGATCATAAAAGTCTGAAGTATTTAATGATGCAAAAAGACTTGAATCTGCGACAAGAAGATGGTTAGAACTGTTAAAAAATTATGAACTTGTGATTGATTACCATCAGGGAAAAGCAAATGTTATTGCTGATGCCTTAAGTCGGAAATCATTATTTGCTTTGTGTGCAATGAATGCTTATTTAGTTCTGTCTGATGATAGTTCAATTTTAGCTGAATTAAAATCAAGACCCTTATTTTTACAGCAGATTTTCGAAGCTCAGAAGATTGATAATGAGATATTGGCTAAACGAACTCAGTGTGATGTAGAGACTGGTTCAGAATTCAGAGTTGATAAAGATGATTGTTTGAGATTCAGAAATAGAATTTGTGTTCCGAGAAATCCAGAGTTAATTCAGATGATTTTGAGTGAAGCTCACAGTAGTCGTTTATCTGTACATTCGGGTAGTACGAAAATGTATAATGATCTGACGCAACATTATTGATGGTCTGGAATGAAAAGAGATATCTCTGATTTTGTTTCAAAGTGTTTAATCTGTCAGCAAGTTAAAGCTGAACATCAGGTACCATCTGGGTTACTACAACCGATTATGATTCCAGAGTGGAAATGGGACCGAGTGACCATGGATTTTGTTTCGGGTTTGCCCCTGTCTTCGAGAAAGAAAGATTTGATTTGGGTCGTAGTTGACAGATTGACGAAGTCAGCCCATTTTATTCCAGTATGATCTGATTTTTCACTTGATAAGTTAGCTGAGCTTTATATTTTTGATATTGTGAGATTGCATGGTGTACCATTATCGATTTTTTCAAATAGAGACCCAAGATTCACATCGCGATTCTGGAAGAAATTGCAAGATGCTCTGGGTACTAAATTGCATTTTAGCACCGCTTTTCATCCGCAAACAGATGGTCAATCTGAACGGACTATTTACATGCTCGAGGATATGTTGAGATGATGTATTCTTAAGTTTGAAGGTACGTGGGAACAATACTTACCTTTAATTGAATTCGCTTATAATAATAGTTTTCAATCGAGCCTTAAAATGGCACCGTATGGAGCCTTAAAATGGCACCGTATGAAGCCTTATACGGTAGAAAGTGTAGAACTCCGTTGTACTGGTCTGAGCTCAGTGAGAATAAAATTTACGGTATTGATCTGATAAAAGAAACAGAACAGAAAGTGAAAGTAATCTGAGATAGTCTGAAAGCTGCCTCTGATCGTCAGAAATCATATGCAGTTTTGAAAAGAAAAGATATCCAATTTAAGGTCGGTGATAAAATGTTTCTGAAAGTATCTCCATGGAAGAAACTATTCTGATTTGGCAAAAAGGTCAAGTTGAGTCCGAGGTTCATTGGACTGTATAAAATCATCGAGTGAGTGGGACCGGTTGCTTACAGATTGAGGCTACCATCTGGGTTAGAAAATATTTATAATGTGTTTCATGTATCGACGATACAGATCTGATCCCTCACATGTAATTTCATCGTCTGAGATTGAAATTCAGTCTGATATGACTTACAAAGAAAAGCCGATCCGTATTTTAGCTTGTGAGGTTAAAGAGTTGCGAAACAAGAAAATTCCATTGGTTAAAGTGATGTGGCATCGACACGGTATTGAAGAGGCCACGTGGGAATCTGAAGATGCTATGAAACAACAATATCTGAATCTATTTAATGATAAGATTTTCGGGGACGAAAATCCTTAAGGGGGGAGAATTGTAACAGCCTGGTTTTGACCCTAGTCAGAATAGTGGTTTTGGGACCACAAATCCGAGTCCAAAAAATATTTTAATATTATTTTCTGTGTCTGTGATATGTGAATTTATGTCTGTGAAATTTCTGTGATTTAATTTGTCTGTTTCTGTGCTTAATTATGAAAAAGGATTAAATCGCGTAAAGCATAAAAGTTGTCTACTGTTTATTAAAAGTGCCTATTTGTTTTGGCCCATTAAAGGTAAGGTCATTATGATGAAATAAATCCAATTATATGATAGTGGAATATATGGTTTGGCATAATGGTTAATATGGTTATTTTTAAAGGGTGGTTAGGTAAATGGTTTATTAATGTATATTATAATAAAACCAAAGCATAAAATATTTCCAATATACTTCATCTTTACTGAAAATTAGAAGAAAAAGGAAGCCATTAAAGCTTCAAGGTATTCGGCCATTGATGAGTGAATAGGTTAGTCTATTTTGTTCGGTTTTTGACGATTTTTACATTTCTGTGATCGTTGCTTTGTTTTCTTCAAAACCCATGTCTGAATTTCTATTTCTGTTAAAGATTTCATGAAATGCCATTGTTGATATCATGAGTTTTGTGATGTTTTTGGATGAATTATAAAGGCTTGGTAGATGATTTATAAGTTTTGTCTTTGAATTTTGATGAAATAGAGCTATTTGGGCTAATTTGTGAAAATGAGGTGTTGAAGGAATAAATTGTCAATTAAATGTGTTATTTGGACTTGTATGGAATCCATGTATATTCGGCTAAGCTAAAGTCTTGGTGAAATTTGCATATTGTGATTTTGTGGAAAATGGACAAAATTGTCAAAGTGTGAAAATGTAAGGGATAAAATGAAAAGTGCGCTAAATATGTGTTCATGGATTATTTTGAGTGAAATGAATGATTGAATGGTTGAATTTGAACTGTATTAGATCAAGAATAAAGAAAATCGGACTTAGATCTAGGAAAGTCCAAAATAGTTGAATAGTCGACACGTTCCGTGCGAAATCTGTACGAGGTAAGTCAAATTACAATTACATGTTAAACTGATTAAATTCTACATATACAAACTTTAATTTGTATTGGATGGCCTTGAGAGCCTGATGAATACCTTTTGAGTAAATTCTGTTAATATGTTGGTATCTGAAAAGCTCTGTATACTTCTAAAGGAACGTTGGCATCTATCTGAGATATCGTGTAAGACCGTGTCTAGGACACAGACCTCGATTGATATTTACGTATAAGACCATGTCTGAGACATTGGCATCGTATCTGATTTCATGTGAGACACTGTCTGGGATAGAGGCATCGGTATCGTATCTAAACTGTCTAACGATAGAGTATGAAATATGAGAATGATTATATGAAATGTATAACCTATACAGGTATGTTTGTATTGTATTAAATTTTTGAATATAAAAGACTCCGTCTCTGTGAAATATGTATGGAATTTTGAAATGAGGCACGACATATAAGCAAACAAAGGAGTATGGTTAGGTTTATGAATTATTCTATGAAATAGTTATGAATCTTTATGGTTGAATTGTACTTTTAAGATTTAGTAGTTAGACCAATTGTATTTGGCTTACTAAGCTCCTTGTAGCTTACTCTGTGTGATTTCTATCTGTTTTACAGTTATCGTAGCTACTTAAGGCTCAGGGATAGTTGAGGATCGTCACCACACTATCAAACTTATTTTGGTACTTTTGAAAGTGTAATTTTTAAAGTATGACATGTATAGGCTAGAATGTCTAAGTATGTACGTTTTGAATTGTATATATGTTAGGCAATGAGAGTTGGCTAAGAAATGATAAGTTTGTGCATAGTTTTGGTGTATGTTTGTAATGTGCTATGTTCTAATCTGATTTGGCCATTTTGAACATAGAATTGGTTGAAAATTTTGGTATGATTGATGTATATTATTGCTTGTAGGATTGAACCCAAAAAGGGGTGGCAAAATTGGCTTAAACCAAGCCTGATTTGTACCACACGGTCAAGGGCTACTGGGGTGCTTTGTGGCCTTGTTTGTTTGGTAGTAACCTCTTAAAAATCACACTTGTTTGACACACGGGAGTGTCATATGGTCGTGGGCATAAGTCAGTAGCTAGCCAAGTATCACACGGGCGTGTCTATTGGCCGTGGGTGAAAGTTAGTATGTCTGCTTTATTTTCGCACGGCTGGTTCACATGGGTGTGTTTGATGCCCGTGTAAGGCACGCATCCTGGTTGCACGGGCGTGTGACCTTAACAGTTTTGAAAGATTTGGTCCTTAATAGTTTTGAAAGATTTGATTAAGTTCTGAAAATTCTAAATGTATTCAGTTTAGTTCCGACCTTTCTTAAATGTATGTTTTAGGTCTCGTAGACCATCTTAATGAATGAATTGTTGATGAATGCCTCTGTATTAATGATATTTAATATCTGTTATTCTATATTGTTCTGTAATGTTCTGTTCATCCGGTAATGCCCTTACCTATTCCAGCGACAGTTACGGGATAGGGGTGTTACATTAATATTTGAATAAAATTATGCAAAGAAGTCTTGATAGATATAGATGTTAGATGAATGAGTTGTATATGTGGTTATGTAGGTAATATGTATATGGTAAGTTTGGATATGGCTTATAATGTGTATTGAATTGGTAAATTTGGTTGCCAAATAAGTTGTTTTAATGTGGTTAATTATGAACTATGCTTATGTTTTAAGGTGACAAATTTGGCTTTTCAAATGGCCTGTTTTTGTCCATACAGGTAAGGACACGGGCGTGTGTCTCAGCCGTGTGCGACACATGATCATGTTACACAGCCATGTGTCCCCTGGGGTACCCTATGAATTAAAGTCAGTATACCCTACAGTTTTGACATGGCCTAGATATACGGATGTGCCTATCGGTCGTGTGTAGCACACGGGCTAGCACACGGGTGTGTGGTCGTCCATGTGATCCAAGTTAGTAGCCTTCTTAATTTTCACACGGCTTGGCACACGGGCGTGTCTTGTGGCTGTGTGGGCAAGTCAGTATGTATGCCTTATTTTGCCACGGCTTAGACACACGGGCGTGTCTAATGCCGTGTGAGGCACATGGCCTATTCACACGGGCATGTGTCACTTGAAAAGTTGAAAATTTCCTAAGCTTCTGAAATTTTTATATGGTATCAATTTAGTCATGCATGATTAAGACTTTGTATAATTCATTTAAATACATTTTGAACATGAATGAATGATGGTTACTGAAGTGAGATGAAATTTGTTAAATGAATGTTTTGAATTAAGTTACAGGTCTGGTAATGCCTCTTAATCTATTCCGTGATAGTTTCGGGTTAGGGGTGTTACATTTGTTGGTATCAGAGCTGCAGTTTAGTTGATTCTAGGACTAACGTAGCGTATGTGAGTTTAGCTATACATGCCATATTTAAAACTGTGATAGTGTGATGACTCTTGACATTCTTAAATGTGTTTTCATATAGTAATGGATTCCAAATGAGCTGTAGCAGACAACGTAGAAAGCAACGCGTCAGCTCCCTCTTAAGGAGCAGCGCCTACTGAATCTAGACCTGTGACGAGTAGTATCAGGGGTGAGGCTAAAGAAGCTTTCTTTCAGATATTAATGAGTGGTTTGCACAGTACATTCATACAAATCTGGCTATTTCGCAACCTCCACCCCCACCTGTTCCCCAATTGATCCCAGTAGTTCCTCAAGGTATCGATCCTTTGAGATTAAATAAACCACTTGTTGATAGAATTCAGAAACACAGAGCTGAGGAATTTAGAGCCATTGCTAATGATGACCCTGAGAGGGCTGAATTTTGGCTTGAGAACACGATTCGGGTGTTCGATGAATTGTCCTACACACCCGAAGAATGTATGAAGTGTGTTGTATCATTGTTGAAAGATACTGCGTATCAGTGGTGGAATACCTTGATATCTGTAGTTCTGCCAAAGTGAGTCACTTGGTATTTCTTTCAAGTTGAATTTAGAAGGAAATATATTAGCCAAAGGTTCATTGATCAGAAGAGAAAAGAATTTCTTGAATTGAAGTTGGACCGTATTTCAGTTACAAAATATGAACGAGAGTTTGTACGACTCAGCAAATATGGTCATGAATGTGTTTCTTCTGAAGCTATAATGTGTAAAAGATTCGAGGATGGATTGAATGACGAAATCAGAGTGTTGGTTGGAATTCTTGAGCTTAAAGAGTTTGTTGTTCTGTTTGACCGAGCCTGTAAACCTGAAGAACTTTGTAAAGAGAAAAGAAAACCCGATTCTGAGGCTAGAGAGTCTAGAAAGAGATTTACGAGCAAATACATCAGTCAGCATCAAAAAAATTTAGAGAATATCATCCTCGTTCTACATCCTCTGCGAGAATTTCTATCAGAGACAAAAATGTGAGACAATCAAGTTCAAAACCTCAGGCGACATCTGTGGCCAGTGTGGGAAGTGTTAGAAACACTGGATCTAAATGTAAACATTGCAATAAGTGACATTAAGGTAAATGCAGATTAGTGAGTGGAACCTGCTTTAAATGTGGATCTTTTGATCATTTTCTCCGGGATTGTCCAAAAAAGTTCACAGTTGAAAGAGAAAAAACAGTGAAAACAAGTAACACGACTGCTAGAGGGAGACCGCTTCGAAACACAAGAAATGTGAGTAGTAATCGAGGTGTTACGAGAGATTCAATTGTGAGATCCGAGGCATGAGCACCTGCTAGGGCTTATGCTATACGTGCACGAGAGGAAGCATCATCACCAGACGTTATCACCAGTACTTTTTCTCTTTTTGATACTGATATAATTGCATTGATAGATCCTGGATCAACCCATTCATATATCTATATGAATTTAGTATTTAAAAAGAGTTTACATGTAAATTCTACAGAATTTGTAATTAAAGTATCGAACCCCTTAGGCAAGCTTGTTTTAGTTGATAAAATTTGTAAGAATTGTCCTTTGATGATTCGGGGTTACTGTTTTCATGCTGACTTGATGCTTTTACTGTTCGATGAGTTTGATTTGATTCTGGGTATAGACTGGTTGACTATGTATGACATAGTTGTTAATTGTAGATAGCAGACTATCATATTGAAATGTCAAAATGGTGAGATTCTTCGGTTTTAGTCTAATGTTTCAAATGAATTACCTACTATGATATATCGTCTATATCAGTTCAAAAATATTTGAGAAATGGATATGATGCATATCTTGCATACGTATTGAATACGAAAGTGTCAGAATCAAAGATTGAACCCATACTACTATTTGTGAATTTTCGGATGTATTTCCAAAAGAATTACCGGGATTGCCTCCGATCAGAGAAGTTGAATTTGGTATTGAATTAATACCGGGAACAACTTCGATATCGATAGCTCCATACAGAATGTCTCCAATAGAATTAAAAAAGTTGAAAGCTCAGTTGCAAGATTTGGCAGACAGAGGTTTTGTACAACCGAGTTATTCTCCTTGGGGCGCACCAGTTTTGTTTGTGAAAAAGAAAGATGGCACGATGCGCATGTGTATCGACTATAGACAGTTGAATAAAGTGACTATAAAGAACAAATACCCTTTACCGCAGATTGATGACTTATTTGATTAGTTGAAAGGGGCTACAATATTTTTAAAGATTGATTTGAGATCGGGTTATCATTAGTTGCGAGTTAAAGAGTCGGATGTACCGAAAACTGCTTTCAGAACAAGGTATGGCCATTATGAATTCCTTGTTATGCCTTTTAGGTTAAATAATGCTCTACTATTTTTATGGAGTTGATGAATTGTATATTTAGATTGTATTTAGACAAATTTGTTGTGGTATTCATTGATGATATTCTGCTTTATTCACGAGATGAATTTGAGCATACCAATCACTTGAGAATTGTGTTACAAAAGTAGTTGTTTGTGTAACACCCCAAACCTGGCTTGGACTTTATGGCCAAATCTGCGATGTCATATTGAAGTGTATTTTGAAAAACATCGTTTTGTTCGAGAAATCTGTACATTATAAAAACCTTTGTGCTGATCCTTTACAAAACTTCTAAATATCTTGTTTGATGAATAATAATAGAAAAAAGAAAACTCGAGCAGGTTCAGCCATTGCTTATTCATTTTAGGTTGTTATTACGCTTTTAAAACTTTGTTTGTAGCGGAAGCTTTTGAAACTATTTGTGATGACGTGGTGTTTTGAAAATGTTTATATTTTTTTGAAAATTCGCGTCCTACTACTAGAAGTTGTAAAGCATAGTAATTGAAAAACCCAAATTAAAATAAAACTTTAAGAGCCCTTATTACAACCAAAACCCAAATTAAGTAACTAAAAGCATAAAAGTTGAAACAATAACCAAAATCAATCATGTGGCCTCCATCGAGTCCCTCGCAACATCGACCCGCTCAAGGATTACTTGCATAGGAAGGCAGAAGGGTGAGTTTATGGAAACTCAGTGAGTGATCCCTAACAATAAACAATCAGTCTGTAAGCAAAACAATTTGGGCTTAAGCCCGTTTCCGTACCAATCCAGTATCAGTGTGGGCTTGATACAATTCTACCCTCCTAAAAGAAAATTTCGGCCTCGAAATTTACCTGTTCAAAACAGATGAGGGTATTGTTGTCACATTGCCTCATCGGGTTCCTACGTAGCTTCCTCAGAACTGTGATTATGCCATAGTACCTTAACCAGTGGGACAGACTTCCTTCTCAGGACCTTTACATCATGATCTAAAATTTGAACTAGCTCCTCCTCAAAGGTCAGATCTGGCTTAACCTTAATCTCCTTAGTCGAAACGATATGTGTAGGATTAGAACAATATCGCCTTAACATAGAAACGTGAAACACATCATGAATCCGGTCCAACTTTGGAGGTAACTCAAGTTGATAGGCAACCTGTCCCATATATTTTAGTATGCGGTAAGGCACAATGAACCTTGGGCTCACCTTGCCTTTCTGTCCAAATCTCAGTATCTTCTTCCATGGTGAGACCTTAAGGAAAAATAAGTCCTCCACAGAATACTCAATCTCCTTACGTTTCAGATCCGCATACGACGTCTGTCTATCTGATGCTGCTTTCAGCTTATCTCGAATTAATCTGACTTTATCCTCAGTATTAGAACCAACTCAGGGCCCAAAACACGTCGCTTGCCTAACTCAGTCCAACAAGAAGGAGTACGACACCTACGACCATATAGTGTCTCGTAAAGTGCCATCTGAATGCTAGACTGATAGCTATTGTTATACACAAGCTTTACCAACGACAAGTAGTCCTCCCCACTGCCTCAGAAATCTATTACACAACTTCTTAACATATCCTCCAGTATTTGAATCACCCTCTCTAACTGACCATCTGTCTAAGGATGGAACGCAGTACTGAAGTCTAACCTTGTACCCAGTGCTTCGTACAGCTTCTTCCAAAACTGAGATGTGAAGCGAGGATCTCTGTCAGATATTATAGAGACTGGAACCCTATGCAGTCGCATCATCTCGGATACATACAACTTAGCCAGTTTCTCAATGAATAATCTGTACGAACCGATATGAAATAGGCAATTTTGATCAACCAATCCACGATGACCCATACTGAATCTTTCTTAGAAGACGTTAAGGGCAGCCCACTAACAAAATCCATGGTCATTCTCTCCCACTTCCACAGTGGAATTTTAACTGGTTGAAGCAACCCAGAAGGCAACTGATGTTTTGTTTTAACCTGTTGGCAAGTCAGACATTTTTCCACAAAGTCGATCACATCACGCTTAAGCCCTGGCCACCAATATACCTCACAAAGATCTCTGTAAATCTTATTTCCATTTGGGTGCATAGCATAAGGGATACTATGCGACTCTTGCAGTATAGACTGCCTCAACTCAATATCCTTAGGTACACAGACTCTCCCACGGAAACACAGTGCTCTTTCGCCATTCAGCCCAAAATTTGAAGTTTCCCCACTCTCTATCTGTTGGAATTGAGGACCCAGTGACTTATCCTTCAACTATTTACCCTTAATCTATTTCGACCACGTCTGTTTAACCTGAAGTTCGGCCAACAAAGTACCATCATCAAACAAGCTGATACGAGCGAACATTGGCCTCAGATCAGTCATGACTCTATGACTCAGTGCGTCGGCTACCACATTAGCCTTACCAGGATGATATTCAATCGAACGGTCATAATCCTTAAGCAGCTCAATCCATCTACGCTACCTATGGTTTAGCTCCTTCTGAGTGAGGAGATACTTGAGGCTCTTATGATCTGTGTATATGATACACTTCTCACTGTACAAGTAGTGCCTCCAAATTTTTAGGGCGAATACAACCGTAGCCAATTCCAAGTCATGCGTTAGATAGTTCATCTCATGCGTCTTAAGCTGACGTGACACATAAGCCACCACCTTACCCTCTTGCATCAACACACATCCTAAACCAACATGTGATGCATCGCTGTAGACAGTGAATTCTTTCCTAGACTCTGGCTGTATTAAGATGGGAGCCCCAGTCAGAACTTTCTTGAGCTTCTCAAAGCTCTCTTACTACGCGTCAGTCCAAATAAATGGCACATCTTTACATAGCAACTTAGTTAAGGGCGCGACATTCAGAGAGAACCCCTCAACAAATCTTCGATAGTACCCAGCCAGTCCTAGAAAACTACGAATATTTGATACAGTCTAAGGCTGCTTCCAAACCAAAACAGCCTCAATTTTCTGAGGATCAACCTTAATCCCCTCAGTAGATACCACATGACCCAAAAATGTCACCTCTCGTAACCAAAATTCACACTTACTGAACTTGGCGTACAATTGCTTCTCTCTCAAAATCTGCAGAACAACTCGGAGATGTTCATCATGCCCAGCCTCGGTCTTTGAATACACCAGAATATGATCTATAAACACCACTACGAACCGATCTAGGTAGGGTTGGAACACACGGTTCATCAGATCCATAAAAGCCACTGGTGCATTTGTCAATCCAAACAAAACCACCTTATTCTTAGGCTAGATAATAAAAAGACAGTCATTACTAGTACTTTTAATTCCTTTGGGTTCGACAATCTGGTCTTACTAAAACTATACTATTGTTTGATAGGTACAGTTGCTTACATCGCGATAATAGTTAGTTTCAAGAACGAGTAATTATAAATATTTAAAACTTACCTGTCACGAAAATTGCGATCACACCCCTAACCCGTAATCGACATCGAATTAGGGTTACGAGGCATTACCAGACAGACAGAACATTTCAAACCAATTCAGAATCACAGATATCATATAACATCATTTCATAAGCAATCATCTCTTAAGATGGTCTACGAGACCTAAAATGTACTTTTAAGAGACAGTCGAGACTAAACCGAATACATTCATAAAGTTTAGAACTTTTAAAAATTTTCAATTCTATAGAGGTCACATGCTTGTGTGACCAGGCCGTATGCCCTACACGAGCATCAAACACACCCATGTGAACCAGCCGTGCCAAAACAGAGCTTATATACTGACTTATTCCCACGGCCAACAGACACACCCGTGTGTCACGACCGTGTAATTCTTAGCTAGCTACTGACTTAAGCCCATGGCCAACAAACACGCCCGTGTGCTATGGCCGTGTGGCACAATGCAGGCTTGGTTTAAGCCAATTTTCCACCCCTTTTATGGGTCATTCCTACAAGCCAAATTAAACAACATTCATACAAAATATTTAGCCAATTTCATGCTCAAAACATGCTTCATTACAACTATTTCATCATCATTCAAAACTCATTCAAACCATACCAAAACTTAACACAAATATACCATCTGATAGCCAACTTTTATTGCATAACCTGTATTTACAATTCCAAACTTAATACATAAACCTTCTAGCCTATACATGCCATACTTTAAAATATTTACACTTTCAATGTTGGAAAGCCGGTGCCTCTAAGGCGCAGCAGAAAAATAAAATAATTAAAAACATTCCGGCGATCCAAACCATGGATCCATGTGTAAGGAATGTATCGGGGTGATAAAAGGTTTCGAAATTACCAAAACTTCAATCTGAGTAGACAGTGACGCCTAGGCAACGGTAATCCTGAACCACTATCGAACCAAGTCGCAACCTTTTCGATGTCGGCCTCTACGTAGTTCACCCAGTTGACAATGAACGGTAGAAAAATCTCAGAAACTATTTCAGTGATTTTTATGCTTGACGGCTGCTAGACCCTTTAGCATAGTTTCGAGCTTATTTATATATTATCTCTTTAGGGTTTTTACCCTTGCCATATATAACACCCTTTTAATTGGTATATCTTTTTAATGAATATTAATTCATTAAAATTAATCTGAACATAATAGTCATCATTAAAATAAATATAATAATGTTTAACCGAAAATTATAATTACATTAATTATAATAAAGATTTCGGTAAACTATATTTATTTAAACTTATATACGAACTAAATTCATATACTAATGAAATTATGTTCTGATTATGTGTACAACATCCTTGTACGTATAGTATGTTCAACAATTTGATTGCCCAATTAAATTAATTCTATAATTAATTTAATTCATCTGACAATCAGAATATAATAGCAACTATGTTTTACTCCATTCATTTCAACCATAGGGTGTGACCCTATAGGTTCTTGTAATGTTAGCAGTAATATTAGGACGATTCTAATGTTACAAACAATGAGTGGCATCTAGCAATGCATCATTGCTACCTAAGTTACGAGAAGTCATGATTCGACATAACCTTTTGTGATTAACCTTTCATGCATTAATCCTTAAGTCCTATATCTTTGGAGTGGACACAAGTCATGGAATAGTCACACTTGCATAGTCTATCCCATGTTTCATGATACCTTAAGTGAACTATGATACACAAATAAGTATGACATCTCATATCAACTTATTTGAGCATGGCCATGCATTTCTAGTCTCACTCAATCAAGTGGCCTCAGATATTACTCCCATTATGTAGGAGGGACTTATCCTATATTGATCAACCATATCCCTCTACATAGATTGTGGTATATCCAACATTAGTCTTTATAGAACAATCAGTTACGATGTTCGTTTGACTATATCAAAATATACAACTCACGATGTTGGGATAATGATGATCTCAAGTATGAGGATCATATACATATTAATCACTATGAGTAATGTTGTGACAATTACATAATAATCCAAGAAACATACTCATAGCAGGTCAGTCCAATATGTTGTTCTCTAACACACATATTCATGCATTGATTTTGACACTCCATATCAATGACAACTCTTTATCATCAATCAACTACATGTTAGTCTTAATGCATTATTGTTGTCCTAGCCAACAGTAATACTTGACTAAGGATCTTTTAAGAATAATCATATTATCATCAGGACATTATTATAAAATAGTTTATTTATGTACTCAGAAAGAAAAAAAACTGAAATAATAATGGCAACGCCTTATATCAATAAACATGATAAATCAAGTATGTTATTACAACCATCTCATGATTGATCTTTGGGCATACTCTTACATTCAAGAGTACCAAAATGAGTTCGATAGTGTGGTGACAATCCTCGACTATCCCCGAGCCTTCAGTAGCTACGATAACTGTAAAACAGACAGTAAACACACAGAGTAAGCTACAAAGAGCTTAGTAAGCCAAATACAATTGGTCTAACTACTAAAGCATAAAAATACAATTCACCCATATAGATTCATAACCATTTCATAGAATAATTCCTAAACTTAACCATGCTCCTTTGTTTGCATATATGTTATGCTTCATTTCCATAAATAATTCACAGAGACAGAGTTTTTCATATTCAGAAATTTAGTACGATACAAACATACCTGCATAGGTTATACATTTCATATACTCAAACTCAGATTTCGTACGCTATCATCAGACGGGTCAGAAACGATATAGATGCTCATAAACAAGTACAATGCCGACGTCCCGGACGTGGTCTTACATGTAATTCAATATCGATGCCTCTATCCCAGACATGGTCTTACATGAAATCAGATATGATGCTGATGTCCCAGACATGGTCTTATACATAAATCTCAATCGAGGCCTGTGTCCCAGACACGGTCTTACACGATGTCTCAGACAGATGTCAACTTTTCTTAGAAACATACAGAGCTTTTCAGATATTAACATATTATCATACTTTACTCCAAAGATATTCATCAGGCAATCAAGGCCATCCAATACAGATTACAGTTTATATGTACAAAATTTATTTCAATTTAACACGTAATTGTAATTTGACTTACCTCGAATGGATTTCGGATAAAACGAGACGTCTATTCAACTATTTTGGACTTCCCTCGATCTAAGTTCGATTTTCTTTTTTCTTGATCTAATACAATACAAATTCAACCATTCAATCATTCATTTCATTCAATTTAATCTATACACATATTTAGGGCACTTTACATTTTAGCCCTTACATTTTTACACTTTGACAATTTAGTCCATTTTTTCTCAAAATCACCAATATGCAAAATTTCTTTGCAACAAGGGCTAGCCAAATTTTCATGGCTTCTATATAAGCCCATACAACATGTTCAATTTACAATTTAGTCCTTCTAAACCTCATTTTCAAAATTTAACCCAAATAGCTCAATTTCATCAAAAACTCAAAGACAAAACTTATGAACCATCTACCAAGCCTTTATAATTCATTCAAAAACATCACAAAACTCATGATATCAACAATGGAATTTCATGAAATCTTTAACAAAAACAGAAATTCAGACATGGGTTTTGAAGAACATGAAGCAACGATCATAGAAATGTAGAAATTATCAAAAACGAACCAAAGTACATACCTTAATCAACCAAATCAATGGCCAAACCCTAGGATGGTCTTCTTCTTTCTATTTCTTTGTATTTTCAGCAATACATGCATGAAATGGCTTCATTTTCATGTTCATTTTCATTTAATAACTTTAATAATCATTTCTCCATTTTGCCATTGGCATATATCATCAAATTTTCAACCACTAATGTCCATCATTGTTTTAATATAAATGGTAAATTTGACATGCAAGGACCTTTATTTTAAAAGCCAAGCCAATTAGGTGCTTTAACATTAGCACTCAACTTTTATACTTTACGCAATTTAATCCTTTTTTCATAATTAAGCACAGAAAAGGACAAATTAAATCACAGAAATTTCACAGACATAAATTCACATATCACAGACACAAAAAATAATATTAAAATATTCTTCAGACTCAAATTTATGGTCTCGAGACCACTATTTCGACTAGGGTCAAAACTGAACTGTTACATTTTATGAGATAAACAGTTGTATGCGAAGTTCAGTAAATGCGAGTTCTGGTTGCGTGAAGTTAGTTTTCTGGGTCATCTTGTATCAGCATCGAGTATTCGAGTTGATCCGAGTAAATCTTCAGTTGTACTTGATTGGAAACCTCCGAAAAATGTTTTTGAAGTCTGAAGTTTTTTGGGACTTGATGGTTACTATAGATGGTTTGTGAAAGGTTTCTCTATGAATGCATCCTCGATGACGAAGCTATTATAGAAAGATGTTAAGTTCAAGTGGTCAGAAAAGTGCTAGAAAAGTTTTGATCAGTTGAAAGCCCTTTTGACCGAAGCTCCAGTGCTAGTTCAGCCAAAATTGGGTAAAGAATTTGTTATTTATAATGATGCATCTTTAAATGGTTTGTGTTGTGTTTTGATGCAGGAAGGAAAAGTTATAGCTTATGCCTCGAGACAGTTAAAGCCGCACAAAAAGAACTATCTGACACACGATTTAGAATTGACAGCTATTGTGTTTGCATTGAAGATATGGCGTCACTATCTGTTCGGTAAGAAATGTCATGCTTATTCTGATCACAAGAGCCTGAAATATTTGATGACTCAGAAAGATCTGAATTTGAGACAGCGTCGATGGTTAGAGTTGTTAAAAGACTACGAGCTTGTGATCGACTACCATCTGGGAAAGGCTAATGTTGTTGCTGATGCTTTAAGCTAAAAATCAATGTTTGCTTTACGTGCAATGAATGCGCATATGGCTATGTCTAATGATGGTTCGGTAATAGCTGAACTAAAAGTAAGACCGTTATTTATTCAACAAATTTGTGATGCTCAGAAAGTTGATAATGATTTGTTAGCAAAGTAGAGTCAATGTGATTTGAATGCTGATTCAGAGTTTCGAGTTGATACTGAGGATTGTATGAGGTTCAAAAATCGAATATGTGTTCTGAGAAATTCAGAGTTGATTCAGATGATTTTGAATGAAGCTCACAGTAGTCGATTATTTGTTCACTCGGGTAGTACGAAAATGTATAATGATTTGAAACAACTTTACTAGTGGCATAGTATGAAACGAGACATTTCTAAATTTGTTTCAAAATGTTTAGTCTGTCAGCAAGTAAAAGCTGAACATCAGGTACCTTCTGGATTGCTTTAACCGATTATGATACCTGAGTGGAAATGGGATAGAGTCATGATGGATTTTGTATCTGGTTTACCGATGACATCGAGCAAGAAAGATGCAATCTGGGTTATTGTGGATATATTGACTAAATCGGCTCATTTTGTTTCGGTTCGCACAGATTACTCACTTGATAAACTAGTTGAATTGTATGTTTCTCAGATAGTGAGGTTGCACGGAGTACCTATTTCTATTGTTTCAGATAGAGATCCGAGGTTTACATCATGGTTTTGGAAGAAACTGTAAGATGCTCTAGGTACGAAATTACATTTCAGCACTGCTTTCCATCTGCAAATAGATGGTCAGTCTGAACGAATCATTCAGATACTTGAGGATATGTTGAGATGTTACATTCTCAAGTTCGAAGGTACATGGGAACGATACTTACCTCTGATTGAATTTGCGTACAGTAATAGCTTGGGAAATCACGACCGAATCCATTGAGCTGCCACGAGGACCTATAATTTGATCACGAGCTAAGAAATTTCAAGAAGCGTTAGCAAGCTATGTAGATTGAGCTCGGGGAGAGCACGAAGCCGAATCCAATAGCCATGCATGGAACAACTCAATTGGCGTCACTTGCAATTTATTGCAAGTTGAACTTGAGTTTTAATAAACTCATCTAATTTCAATAAATGAGTTGTTGGACTTTATTCAACTCATCTTGGTTTATTTTAATTACTAGAGTTTTTGTTGAACTTCATTTAATAAGTGTTGCTATTAATTAATCTAGTTACTAGGATTATTTATTGATGCATGGTTTAAGTTTAATTAATTATGCTTCTATTAATTTAACTAGTTGCTGGAATAATTGTAGCATAGGTTTTAGCCCATTTATCTAATTTAAGTTTTAATGAGTGCATGTTCAATAAGTGCTTAAATTTGTTTAATAAGTTCAATTTAATGTGTTTAAATGAAGGTAACTCTTCAGCTCATAACTGTTACAATTCAAGGCTGCTACACATTCAATAAAGTGGCTTTTCAAGTCATTTTCGGTACAAGCAAAGGGGTTATTACAAATGAGGTTTTATACATCATTTAAGGAGCTTTAAGGAGCATTATACCATCCTTTTATTTCAGCAGCAACCTCTTCATCTACCAGCCATTTTTGCTACTTCGAAAATTAACTCAAAGCATTCAAAATGCCTTTAAGAAGCTAGTGTCTATTCGGCTAGCCAAGGGACAATTCAAGAGTCATTTTTCAAGAATTTACGGTCATTAGAGTCATTTTTCAAGCATTTACGGTCATTCATTCAGCTAAATTGAAGAGAATTGTAGAGTGGAGTTATTTGGTTCAAGAATGTCAAAAGACTTGAACTTTATTTCAGTTTTTAATTAGCATATTAAGATGAATTCTTGTTACTATTCGTCTAGCCTATTCTAGCACTATAAATAGGAGAAATCAGCCTTTGTAAAAGGACTTTTTTTTGATGAATTTGATAATATCTTATTACTTTGTGAGTGTTCAACTCTTATTGTTCACCAAAGGCTGAGTTGGCTTATCAAGCAACCCTTGTGGCGTCAATTCTATTTATTTTTCAAACTTATCACTTGTATCCAAGTGCGACGTTCACTATACTGAGGTTCCTATCTTTGTAGATAGCAGGTCGAGGTTTACTATCAAACAACCTTTACCATTTTTCCATTACCCTTTTCAGTCTAATTACTTTCTAAGTTTTGGGTCAACACGAAGCTATTGTGTTGGTTCACTCTTAAGCTTTAGCCTACCATCTATCATTGTTTATTTAACCTTTTTGCAACCTTTCCTTTTAACTTATCCTTCAACTATCTTAAGCCTATTTTTTTTTCAAATTATCAATCTTACACAATTTAAACAATCGGGCAACAACACAACTCGTGACATCCATATCCGGGTTCGTATCAATTTGTATATGAATGAATATAGATACATGTATATTCAACCAAGGTGAAGTTTGTATGTGAAAGCATATGTTATATATGAAATAGTGAGCTTGAAAATAAGTGCGACTATGATAACATAAATTAGTTGGATAAGTTGAGTTGATATTAGCATTGAGTTACCTATTTTCTTATGACTTACTAAGCTTTGATAGCTTATTGTGTGTATATGTTTGTCTTTGTTTTATAGATTTTGGAATCAAGTTACGAGCTCGGGGATCGTCAGCAAAGTCTATCACACTATCAACTATTTTGGTACTTTTATAAGTTGAACTTGAACTTATCGGATGTATAGGCCTTAGAGTTAGTTTATTTTGAATGTGTATATATATTAAGCCATGCAAAAAATGGCTAATGTGTTAAGTGAATATATGAAACATATTCATGTTTATATGTGTTATATGCATTGAAAATAGTTGATGATTTTGGATGTGGTTAGATTGAATCAGCCATGGTATATCCATAAGTATGATTTATGCTTGTTATGTTACTCATGGTTAAAATGAATTGGCTATGGTTCATGTATAAATAAAATATACATGTGAATTTGGTTATTATATTTGGTTGAGGTGTTATACATGATTTGGTATTAAAGGATATTAGGTTATATTCGAACGTAGAAAGAGTTTATTTTGATATGTTTATTACATGGTAGGTAAGATTTGTGTTTTAGATATAAGTTTATATTTGGTTAATGATTTATTCTTGTGAAGTATAAATTTGTAACATGAATTGAGTTGGAAGTTCTCATAATGTACTTGTGTATTCGGGTATACGATGAAAATATATGAGATGGTTATAATCAACTTTGTGATTCGGCACTTGCACATATATATATTTTCACATGATGTATTGGTGTGACATATATATTATCTCAAGGTATATATTTATATATGGCAGTGTTTCGGTTATGGAGTAAATGATGGATGCGTATTGAGTAATAATATGTAATGCATTAGTTAGTAAAATGCATGTCATTTATATGTGGTATATGTATATGCTTATGGTTTAAAATAATGATATGTATGGCTATATGGATTCAATAGTTATTTAAAAATCAATAAATAGGTACAAGTAAATTTTGTTAGCCGAATAGATAAGAGATGAATATGATTTTTGTATCGGTTTCAAATGGCACATTACTTGAATGTTTTGGTTAATTTATTTGAGTGGTTTAATTGGTTAAGTTGATAATATATTTGGCATATGCTAAGTGGATTATTACTTATATGTATTTATGATATGCAAATGTTGTATTTAGGTAAACAAATGCTATAATGGAATATATTATTTATATGAAATAAAATGATGTATGTTTACTTGTTAAAAAGTTTGTGTATAAAATTAGTAAGACAATAAGATATTTTATATTTAAATTATTTGAATGCCATAAATGTTATAGTATACATATATGATTGGTATGTGAAATGACATATACTTGGTTATGAATTTTAACATTCGATTTTCATGATTCTTTGTTTGTATTGATTAAATATTATCTAGAAAATTATATGAATTATAGAATCGAAGTATGTTAGTTTGATTTAAAATTTTATTAGATGATTATTACTGAAATGAAAGTTTGTTCTGAGTTGTATTTTGATCAGTAATGCCTCGTAACCTTAATCCGGCGACAGATACGAGTAAGGGGTGTTACAAAACATGCATTAGAAATGAGTCGGGACTAAGCCGGGTACTCAGAGAAATTTTCGCAAAATCGCAAAATTTTTCCTAGGTGTAGGTGTCACACGCCCTTGTGGTTAGGCCGTGTAGTTCACACGGCCAGGGACACGCCCGTGTCTCAGGCCGTGTAACTCTCTGACTTGGGTCACACGGTCATGTCACACACTCGTGTGCTAGACTGTGTGTAGGCACAGGGGTCACACTGCCAAGTCACACACCTGTATGACACACGGCTGAGATACACACCCGTGTCTCTGCCTATGTGGATAAAAATAGGCTATTTTCCAAGCCACATTTCTCACCCATCTTGTCTTTCACCTACACCAACACTTAACCACATTCACAAACCATATCAAAGCATTCAAAACAAGCCCAAATCATGTCTTAAACATGACATAATATCACATACAATCAATGTACCCTTAAGTACCTCAAATGACGATTTATTTATCATGTTAATCTATCATTCATACTTATATGCATGATTACATTCATTCTTCAAACATGATAGATCCATTTATAAACATATCAAAATATGTTAAACACAAGCCATTCCAATGGCTAGTTTCATTCAAAACATTTACATGCCATTATTGGTTAAATAACCTATACATGCCATTATAACCATAATTGATTTGCCATATATACCAAAATGGGCTGATGGATAGTGTGAGTGGTCTCCGCCAAGCTTCTAATCTAATGAGCTTCCGAATTGCTATAGAATAGGGGAAAAAACAGAGTAAGCATGAAATGCTTAGTAAGTTCGTATAACATGGTAAATAACTTACCATATATTTATGAGTTGTAACGGCCTAATTTTCAGTGGTTTCAGAAATGGTTATTTGAGATCACTAAATCTGAGAAGTAAGATTGAACAAGATAGTAATTTAATATTTATGAGTCAAGTAAGAATTTAGAAGAATTTGTGAATTGGTGAATTTGGTGAATTAAAAGAATTTATTAGGTCAAACAGGTCAAAAAATAAGGTATCGAGACTTCAAATTTGAAAAATGAGCCATAAATATTTTTAGAAATATTTATGGAGTGTTTTTTTAGTTTAGTATTAAAGTTTGGTTGAGAAATTTTAATGTTTGGGTAGTCAATTAAATAAAAAAGACTAAATTGTAACAAATGCAAAATTTGCTAGAAGGATAAATAGCTCAAGTGTTAAAAGAAATAGGATTTAAAGGGAAATTAAGCCTAAAAGTGAATAGGCTGGATGGCAAGGGCAAGGAAATCAGCAGAAAAATAAGGAAAATAAGGACAAAATTGGAAATTTTACAATTTTAACATATAAAATAAGGATAAAATTGAAAAATCTAGAGATCTCTTCATATTTTCTCAGCCAAAACGCTATAGGAGGTCTGAAGAAAGCTGGTGTTTCATATTTTTACATCATGTGAGTTTAATTCTTGCTTTTTCTTGATAATTTTTATGTTTTTATGACTTTTACAATTAGGTCCACTTATAGAATTCATTAGTTTTTGATTTGGTGGGGGAAATTGGAAGTTACCCTAGCTGAGTAAGGGAAGTTTATGATGAATTATTATGAAATTTAAGTTCTAATTTCATATTAAGGTGGTTTTATTAAGTGATTTTGATAGAAAATAGTATTTAGGACCTAACTGTGAAAAAGTTGTGAATTAGAGGTTGGTGTTGAAATTCAGAATATCAAAATAATGATAATAAAGTGTTAATTGAGAAAAATTAGTTCAATTGATGGGTGAATTTAGCAGGGACTAAATTTAAAAAACTATAAATTTTAGGGTAAAAGTGTAATTTCAAAAATTAAAGAGCATAAATTGTGAAGTGAAATGGAAAGGAAATAAATGCTAATGAGTGAAAATAATTTACATTATAGATCAAGAATCCAAAGAAGAACAAGGAAAAGAAAAAGTTGCAGAATAGTCCCTAAATTTCAATATCTTCTACAAATCAGCCGGGTAAGTTCATATGGTTGAGTTTACATGTTTATTTGTGAATGATTTAATGATATAATGTGTTATTAAATATGAATTTGCTGTGGGATTGTGAAAATTATGTTAAAATGAAAGAATAAAGGTGGAAATTCAAATTAGGAAAAACGCAGGATTAAGTACGTTCGTATCGTGACATGTGATGAATTGACGGATAAGGCCATGGTTGATCCATGGCAAAGTTGTGAAACGTAGGTATGGTATCATCCATACTAAGTTGTGAAAGATAGGTATGGTATTAACCATACTGAGTTTTGAAACATAGGTATGGTATTATCCATACTGAGTTAAGAAATGTAGGTATGACATTCCCATACCGAGTTGTTAAATGTAGGTATGGTATTTCAATGAGGAAAACCATACTGAGTTGTGAATCGTGGCACTGAGCAACGACGTACTCAATTTCATAAGCCGTTTCCTAATTTGATAATAAGTAATACAAGAGGAGTGAACCAAATGAAAGAGATTGAATAGTTGTTAATGTTGAGCTAAACTATATGAAGTATTATAAGAGTGGTTTTGAATGGCAGGGAACTTTAGTAAATGTTTTGTTATTTTCTGGAAATATTATGTTTGGTAAGCATTACTTTTAAACTTATGAACTTACTAAGCTTCAATAAGCTTACTTGTGTGTGTTTGATATTTTTATGTAGATTGAATTGAAGTGAAGTTGGTAGATTGGATCAACACAACAAGGCACACTATCCAGATTAATTCCGGTAGCTTTTGTTTTATGTTTAAAGATTTATATGGCATGTATAGAGTTTAAATGAAATGAAGTAAAGATGTTATAAACTAGTTAACAATATTTTGTACTAAAACAGTTTTTGGTTAGTAGTAGTTCGACTTTGAAAATTCACCATAAATTATGGAACTTGAATTAGAGGTTGAATAAGATAAGAAATTAAAACCTATTGAATCTAGTTTCACATAGAAGAAATGGTGTAAGCAAAATACTTTCATATTAGGAGATATTTGAATTTTTATGAGACAAGGTCAGAGTGATTTCGAGCTCCCCTATTCTGACTTTGGAAAATCATTAAAAATTGTAAAAGAATAGTTATATGTTATAATTTATATGCTTAACATACTTAATGAGTATATTTTTAAAAGAAATAAATAGGAACATAATCCAAATCCCGTATAAGGAGATAATTAATTTGTAGTGAAGAGGGGTTGGAACTATCGGACAGCAAAATAGGGGAGAAATTAAAGAATAAACTGTACTTATTGGCTAGACCAAAATCTTGAAAATTTTATGATAGGAAGATATGTAAGTCTAGTTTCAGAGAAAATTAGCAGATCTTAATTTGGAGTTCCGTAGCTCAAGATATTAATAATTTAGTGACTATGACTCTAGTGGACAACTTTGATGTGAATATAAGTAAATAATGGAATTTTTGTGTAATTATTCCGTAAATTCGGTAACATCTTGTAACCTTGTCCTGGTGACGAATGTGGGTTAGGGGTGCCCTAAACACATCCTCATCATGTTAACCAAGTAATCACATATAATAGTCCTTAATCAAGGATGAACAAAGTCATCAAGCATGTTCCGCATTCATGTAACAACCAATTCTTGCATCATTTTATCAAGTAATGTCATTTCCATGTACTTCATATACATACGAGTAATAGTTCATTTCTAAGTCATACTATCTCATATAAACATCAAGAAACATGTATGGGCTCAATAATAACCAATTTTGCATATACATATACTTTCCACAGTATGAATTCAAATAACATTTACAATCATAGCCATGTATTTTAAGTACATTTTCATAATATTTTGTTTCAAGTTCAGATTATTTCATGTCAGGATTATGCTCATTAAATCAATTAAAATATCAATGGAAATTAGGGAAAATACACTCAAAGTGTACAAATCTATAATCTTAGATGAACATATTCATCAAACAAGTTCAATGTTCATATATCACCATCTCATACTTTCATATATCATGTATCATCATTTTCATGTATTTCAGGCAGATACATGTAATAATTCATTTCGTGCTCATATTTTCTCATATCAGGATTTTGCTCGTTGAATTATTGAAAACATCGATGGATATACAGCTAGTACGCTCGCAGTGTACAAATCAGGAACCGTCAATTCATATTTAGGGGTACCTAATTAGGCACATAATTAGGAAGCACATTCTCGAGACTTGTAACGAGAAGCTCACACAGAGCCATTTTGGGAAGCTTATAAAGGGCCTATCGAGAAGCTTATCTGAACTATATAATGGGAAGCTCATAAGAGCCATAATCGGAAAGTTCACAAAGAACCATATCGAGAAGTTCACAAAGAATCATATCGGGAAGTTCACAAAGAACCATATTGGCAAACTTCGAATAGCCAATACCGGAAAGTTCAAGCGATCACATTGGGAAGCTCACAAGGAGTCAATTTTAACAGGAAATTCACAAAGAACCTTTAATCGAGATGCTTATAAGAGCTAAGGTGTGTCCATAACAAATGTAGGATCACAACCTACCGGGACACTCAAAAGAGCTATTATCAGGAAGCTCGCAAGAACCTTATACGGGAAGTCGAGAGGGCTTATAACGGGATGCTCATAAGAGCTGTGGTGTGTCTGCAACATACGCTGGACTACAACCAATACAAGAAATCCTGTATCCATCGACTTTCATTTATTCAAACGAGATTTGATATTTATCGGGCATTATCTGATATTCAATTAATGTAACGCCCCAGATTTGGGCCTAGAAGTATTAGGCCTTGAGTATGGGTCTGTAAGGAGGTTGTATATAAGTATTTAATTATGCAAGGAAATGACACAATTATATGTCTGCTCAAGTGGTTAAAGGTCCTGAGAGGAGTTGGAAAAGTCCTGGGTTCAAACCTAGGCTTTAGCAAAAATTTTGGTTTTAAGTGAATAAAACCCTAGGTGCTTGAATAAAGACCTTTTAAATTATTGTGGTAAATAAATGACACAAGGAAGCATATGGTCTAGTGGTTGTGGCGTCATTAAGGTTGCAAGGGAGCCTGGGTTCAAGTCTTGGCTCTTACATTTTATTTTGGTTTTTCTTTTAAAGGAAACTTGACTTTGGCCTATAAACCTTATAATTAATTGAGGCTAAAATAGTGACACAAAGAGCCTTGTGGTGTAGTGGCAAGGTGGCGTGTTGTGGAACTGTGAGGTCTAAGGTTCAAGTCTTGGGATGCGCAATGGGGTATTTATTTTGCTATTTGAGCTGTGATGGAGGTGGAGTTGGACTGGAACTCTGTGGTTGAAGTGGTCATATAAAAATAAGGAATTTTCCTAATAGTTGAAAGTAATCCCACATCGGGAAGCTAACATAGGAATTGGTGAGAATCTAGCTTTAAATAGAGTGAACCAGATTAAGACTCAATGCAGGATGTACCAAGGATGGCGATCGTGGACTTCGACGCGTTCTCATTAGCAGGTGAGTATTCACGCCCTTTTTTATTGAAAGTCGACAAAAGCCGAAAAGCTGAAACCTCTACATTCGGGGCCTCATGAGCGCGCGAACATACGAGCGGTGAACCGAGCCCACAAATCATGGGCGATAGACTGTAGAGGCCACCACTAGCGTTCTAGTGTGCTGGGGCTGTTCTGGGCCTCGATGGGCCCAATGGGCCCATGGGCCTGCTTGTGTAAACTTCACTGTTAAGTGGGATGTAGGTAGACTTGTCATGTCGCGCACAGGACTTAGGTAGTTCTGGGCCACGTTGGGCCTAGATGGCCATGTGGCCCAATGAGCTCGTGGGCCCTATATAGATTAAATCTGTAATATGTGATAATTGTTGGACTGAGCTATGTAGGTCACATAGCCGTATCTAAATTTAGGCTAAATAGGCCACACGAGGGTGTAGGCCCAAGTGGGCCGAGTAATGGGCCTTGGGCCCATTTACACTGTTATGATCATTTAGGTTATCTGTGTCGCTGAGGCGACTGTAGACCTTCGGAGAGGTCGTTATTTGAGCTGAGACCCCAATATTGGTAAAATTACAGAAATAACCCTGTAGTCTAAAATGACTGTAATATCCCTGTATGGTAGAATGACGATTATGCCCTTATGTTCCGTATGATTGATGTGCCTATGATTTACATATATGATTGTGCTGAGTATGACTTTGCATGCATGTAATATTTATGACATGACATATTGCATGGGGTTGGGTTATTATGGACGGAGGAAGTGTACGGCCTGTAGCCGTCTTGTATAAGGTTCTCAGCCTTTCTGTGATACTTATGGCTTATAGCCGTTCTGTTAACTGGCAGCGTTGCTGCGATATTTAGGGCTTTTAGCCGTCCTGTCTACGGCATTGAGCCGTGTGCTAAGCTTGGTGTGTTGGCTGGGTGGGTTGATTTTATCCCCCACATGGTGTGTTGGTTGGTATGGGTGGTGTGTTGGTTGGACTGGGCTGGGAATCTGTCTGCATATCTGCATCTGATACTGATTCTGTACTAGGCTTAGGCCCACCTAATTCTGTTAATGGGTTAGGCCCAACTGTTACTGATTTTGAGAATGGGCTAGGCCCAATTGATTTTGATGAGGGCTGAGACCCAAGTGAAATTGTACTGGGCTTTGGCACACACATTGTTCTGTTACTGTAATAGGCTCCAGCCCAGACTGATTCTGAATTCTGCCTATTTACTAATTGTTTTAGTTTAGGAGGGGATTACGAACTGAGTTTTCATAAACTCACCCATTTATTAACTGTGCAGGTAATCCCCAGCATTAGGAGGATCGGTGCTGTGAGGGACTCGGAGGTGGCCACACAACTGCTATTGTTTCCGATTTTCTTTTAAGTTATCTATTTACAAGTACTTATATTTGATCTGGGTTGTAACAAGGTCTCTTCTAATTTCTGGTTCTAAATTTGGAATTTTATATATTATTTTATAACTGCTAGAGTAGAACACGATATTATTTTCCAAAACAATAACTGTTTGTCAAAATATCACGTTTTCGTAAAACCCTAAACTAAGCTTCCGCAGCAAATAAAGTTTTAAAGGTAATAATGTTTTACAAGAGAATGACTTTTAATAAACCAACGCAAACTGAGGTTTTCACAAAGTTTTAAACTAGCCAGAGGTTCTAAATAGCAAAAAGGGTTTTCAATGAGAACATGGTTTTCGAAAAACACTTCAATGTGACATGCTAGATTTCGGCCATAGCTGTAACATCCTGATTTTCGGATTTATTTGCGATTTTCAATATTTTGTAAAGATTTTTAAAATTTTCTATTTGGATGTGAAATTAATATTTTGAGTAGGTAAATGGGCTTATAGAAGGCCCATGTGTTGGCCAAAACCCGGTTGAATTTTTGAATTTTGGACTTAGGAGTTAGGGGTTCTGGCTAGGTGGCCCTTGTATAGTGTTATAGGTAAATTGCATCACAAAAAGAGCCTTATTAGAGTGGCAAGGGTGACGCCACTAGGCTCCTAAAAAGGTGGCGTGTCGAGCATTGGGGAAAGCATGGGATCGATTCCCTGTGTTGACAAATAGATGCATTTATTTTTAAGTGCTGGAGGGGTAAGTGTTGGAGTCCAGGTGGATTCTACTAGAGGAGAGTTTGAATCAGTTCAAACGCTTGGATTAAGGAGTGATAAGGGGAGAGAGTTAAGGGATTTGGAGAGAGACTAAGAGTTGGCCGAATTAGGGGAATTAGAAAGGGGATTTCGGCAGAGGGGTAGTGGTTAGTATTTTGGCACTTAGGGTATTGAGTGGTGCCGTTTTCTTCGGCTTAAACACCTTAGGGTTGTTCTTTTCTCTCTTTTTACTCTCTAGCCGAAACCACCATTCTCTCTATTCTTCTTTCTTCATTTTTCTTCTTCAAAACCGTTCATCAAACCTGCTGTTCATCAACACTTGTGCCGAAACCACAAAAGCCGAAACCTTGAAAAATACATTACTTGTGCCGATTTCTTCCAAGCCAAATCCTTCGATATTTTTGTGCCTAATAAACGACAATCATCTTTTCTAAACCCTAGATACCTGTCGGCAATTCTACATCAAGGTTATAGCCCCACATTGTCATCTCCTTCATCACCCAAAAGTCGAAAGTACCATTGGTTTAGGGACTTATAGCTGAAACTTCTTCAACCCTGGATTCGAGTTTTACCATTGTTCTAAGGATAAATCTGCACCGGATTGCATGGAAATCAAGTAGGAGTAAGGGGTAAGTACTTATCATCTCAGATCTGTTCTTATTTTACGATGTTAGGAAAAGCCGAAGTCCCTAAAAATTAAGGAGGCTATCGATTTGAGAATAAGGCTTTAAGGGTTTGTAACTGATGTTTTCTTTCGGTGATTAGAGTCTTCTTAAGCGTTGGATCAAAAGCGTGAATCATTGGAACAATCGGATTCGGAGCTAGCTATCGATTTTGGCAAAAAGGTAAGGGTTCAAAGGCTTTTTAGGAACATGGGTCGACTTTGGTTGAGAAAGTTTTGGGTTTAGTGATTACGGTTTGTAAATAAGAACTGTGCTAATCAATTGTAGGACATCGAAAGGGATCTCAGTAGCAGTTGTCGTGAATCAGGTGTGTACCGAACACCCTTTCTTAGTTCAATTCGGCAAAAGCTGAAATGCCGAAATTCCGGCATTTCATGGCCTTGTGAGTATGCGAATGCTCTCAAAGACGTAGAGTAATTGTTAGATCTAGCACCGCAAGGTGGTAAGTAAGTTTGTGTGACGTCTTAACGTACTTCGAAAAAAGAGGGCCTCGATGGGCCAAAACTGGGCCCAATGGGCTTACGGACCAATATGGGTAAGAGATGGGCAAAGTAGCCTGTTAGTTAGATGGTGGAACCAAATTGCATAAAACTGCTAAAAATTACTGAAGTAGCTTGTGTAGTTGCGTAAGTTACGAAATTACCCCTAAAGAGCATAATTACCGAAATACCCTTAGGGTTTAAATTAGCTAAACTGCATGATTGATTAATACTGTATTGTACATGATATGCTTTATTAATATCTGTTGCATGGGATTGGGGTATTGATGGAGGAAGTATTGAAAGTGGTTCACCCACGTACTGGAGGCTTTGCCTCAACTTACTGATATTTGAGCAGCGTTGCTGCAACTGTGGAGTGTAGGGCTGGGTGGGTTGAGATATTCCCCACATGGAGTGTAGGGCTGGTACGGGGCAGTGTAGCGGTTGGTGGGTTGAGTAGTCTCCCCAGTTGGGCTTGCATTCATTACTACTATTGTTACTTATGTTACTGAACTGGGCCTATGGGCCACACTGTTATGTAAAAAGGGGCTAAGGCCTTGCTACTGTATTCTGAAAAGGGCTTCGGTCCACTGTGTACTGTGATCTGAATAGGGCTTAGGCCCAATGGGCTCGAGCTGATTTGGGCTTTGGATGGGTTTCTATATACACTGATTTTTCCCAAACTCACCACTTTTTCTTCCATCCTTGCAGGTGAGCCCTAGTTGGTGGACTTGGAGCTGGACGGGATTCGGAGTGGCCACACGTTTTCTGCAAATTCGTTTTCTTCTGGTGAACTAGATTTTCCATATTTTCGTTTATGGTTTTGGGTTTTTTTTGTAATAAGGCCGCTTAATTATTTTTATGGTTTGGGTTGTTTCTTTATTATTTAATTCTATTATGATAAAACTTTGATAACTAACGAAATGGATTAGCTCTAGGACGCGTTTTCAAAAACATTAAGTGATTTCAAAATAACACAAATACGAGTAAGACTTCCGCTAAGCAAACGGTTTTCTCAAAGTTATACAAGATGGACCTAACCAAACGGTTTTCTCAAAGATATACAAGATGTTAGAGTGTGGCAATGGCGGTGTGCATGTCTAGGATTGGATCCGAAGGGAGCTTGGCACTTAAGCAGTCCGACGGACTCACCTCCTCTTCTTCCTGGTTTCCTACCTGGTGCACAACTTCCATTCACTTTAACCTACTTTTAAAAGTGTCTTTTACAACACCAACTAAGTTTTCCAAACTAAGTAATACGGAATGTTTTGAACGCTTCGATGTGGCACATCAGATCCGGTCATAACGTCTAGGCCAGGTTTGGGGTGTTACAATAGCATCTAAGTCAGGTTTGGGGTGTTACAATTAATTTCACATACATGACAATTATACAATTTACATATACAACTTTTAATTTAAACATATAAATATACACAATTTAGTTTCATGAACTTACTTCGACAAATGTTCGTGTACGTAAAATAGATAAATTCGACATTTTCTCTCTTCCTTGTTCTAACTCTGAATTTGGTCTATCCAGATCTATATGAATGAATTTAACATCAATTCATGTTCATTTCAGTTCAACTTACATCTTTGGCAAAATTACCGTTTTTCCCCTAAAAACTTTTAATTAATGATGATTTCGTCCCTAGGCTTGGAAAATGAAATTCATGCAATTTAATTCATATTCCAAGCCTAGTCGAATTTTACATGTAACATTTATAGCCCATTTATTTGATAAAAAAATAGAATTTTCCATGGATTTTATAACTTTACAATTTAGTCCTAAAATCATAATTTCATCAAAATTCACTTTACAAAAGTTGTTTATTTATCAACAACCTTTCATTTTCTACCATAAATTCCAAAATTTCAGCATTTACATTCATGGAAAAATTTCTATACTTTGATATCTTTACAAATTAATCCCCAAAATAGATAGAATAAGCTATCCCGATATGAAAAATATAAAAATTACTAAAAATAGGACTTGAATACTTACCTATTTTGGCCAAATAAGTTTTCTCTTTCTTCCATTCTCCATAGCTAGGGTTTCCATGTTTTATTTGGGAAAGATGATAAAATGATGATATTTCTTTGTTTTTTTATTTATCATCTTTATCTTTTATCTTTCCAATTTTATCCTTTCTTTAATTAATTTTCCATGGATGAATCATCATCCTTAACAACTAAGCATTTTTTAATGGTCTAATTACCGTTTAAGGACCTGAAATTTTGAATTCCATTGCTATTTAATCCTTTTAGCTATTAGAACTCTGTAACAGCCCGTTTTTGGTCAAATCATAACAGTGGTTTCAGGACCACAAATCTGAAGTCAAAATATTTATTTTATTATTACAACATGAATATATGATGGTGTGAAATTTTTGTTAAGAAATTTTAGCATTTAGTTGCTAAATTTGATAAAAAGGAATAAATTGCGTAAAGTGTAAAAGTGGAGTTCTAATAGCTAAGAGTATCTAATAGCTATAGAACCTTAAATTTAAGGTCCTTATGTTGTAATTAGACCATTATAATAATGGGTGGACAATTATGGGCAATGTTTAAGTGATTTTTATTTATTAATTAGAAGGTTAATATAGTAAATTGGTTAATAATTAAGATAAAATATGTTAAACAAAAGAAAAAGCTTTCATTTTCTCTTGTCATCACCGAAAATACAAAGGAAGAAGCCATAGAAGCTATTCAGGGTTTGGTTATTGATGTGCTTAATTGTAAGTCCATTTTTGCTCGGTTTTTAATAATTTCTATGTTTTTGAGATCGTTGCCGCTTAATCTAGCTAGCCCAGTGACTATTTTGCAACACTATTAAATATTTTGAGAGTTTCCAGTGTTGAATCTATGTGTTCTTTCATGTTTAATGTTGAAATATGAAAGGTTGATGATAGTTTTACATGTTTTGTTAAGTGATTTTTGATGAAAATGCATAATAGGGATTAAATTATGAAATGTGCAAATTGAGTGGTTGAAAAGTGAAATAAATGGAAGTTTTGGGCTGCTAGAGACCTGTAAATAATTCGACCAAGCTTGGGTTTATTGAAATTATGTGAATTTTGTGTTTTGCGAAATAACGATTAAATTGCTATAAGCGTGAAAGTTTAAGGGCTAATGTATGAATAGGCCTAATTGTATGTTTTGGACTAAATTGAATGAATGGTTAACTAAATAAGTTAATTTTGAATTTATATAGATCAAGAAAGAAAGAATTCGGATTTAGATCGGGGGAAAAGCAAGGTTATCAAGTAGTCGACCCGATCTATCAATTCCAAATACGAGGTAAGTTCGTACGTAATGATTACATTATAAATGTATGTTAAAATGCTTCAATATTGAATTAATTGTTAAAATGGGATTATGGATAATGTATGAAGTGTGAAAACGACTCTACAATTGCATTCGATGATAGAAACGAAAAATGTGAAAGCCCGGTTGAACCGTAAGAATAGTTTTGGATACTATTGACATGTCAGTAAGTGATATGTTGAGTTGGCTTCAGGCCATGATATTAGCACTTCGGGTGCCTATTTTACTGATTTGGCTTCGGGCCATGCATATCGGATGATTTGGCTTCAGGCCATGATATTAGTTCTTTGGATAAGTTACCTTGATTTGGCTATGGGCCATGGTATAGGTACTTATCGTACGAGACTCCTGAATATCTGATTTCTATTCCGAATGGTTCAATAGGTAAACAAATGATGTGGTTGAGAAAGAGGTTAGTATGAGGCAATACAGGTATGTGCAGATCCTATTTGAGTATTAAATAGTGAAAGTTCGACGAGTTTGGATTTGATCATGTTTCGAGACATGAGAAAGGTTTGTAGTTAATGTGTACATGGTTTTTTCATGTGTAATTGGTTATTTTACATTTATTCAATGAATTAAGTTATTCACATACGAGCTTACTAAGCTATGAAGCTTACTTCGTGTTATTTTTCTATGTTTTATAGTGAATCAAAGTTGGCTCGGATCCGAGAGTCGTCGGGAACATCATCGCACTATCAAACATCTAAGTTGGTACTTTTGAATTATACATTTTTGGTATATGGCATGTATAGGCTACATGTGGTATTTTGGTTGTGATTATAGCCATGAGGTTTGGCTAGTAAATGATGTTAATATTGATATGTGTTTGGCTATTAGAAATGGCTTGTAAATGTATATGTTTTGGTTTATATAAATATAGTCATGAGTGATGGCTTATTTTGGTTTATTTTGGCATGGTTGTAACCAAGATATTATGGAAATTAAAATGGTTATGTGAATTATGATAAATGAACCATATTGTTTGATATTGTTTTGGGATGTATTTGGCTAAGTAAATGGTAGTGATTTGAGAATTGGAATAGATGAAATTATAATGGTATGAATTGTGCATTTGGTTGATGATTTTCACTGCCTAGTTGTATAATGAAATGGTACCATTTTTCCTTGTGTAGGTACATTGATGTTGGGGTGGAAAATTGGCCTTGCAAATGGCCTATTTTTGCCCACGCGTGTGTCTCAGCCGTGTGTGACACATGGTCATGTTACACGGCCGTGTGTCCTCTAGTGTTGAAATTGAATTGAAGTCAGTATGCTCCACACGGTCTCACACACGGGTATGGGACTGGCCATGTGGTGTAAGTCAGTATACCCCCTAATTGGCACATGGCCTAGCACACGGGTGTGTATGGCCACTTCGAAGGGCACACGGGCTAGACACACAGGCATGTGGTTGGCCGTGTGACCCAAGTCAGTATGTATGCCCTGTTTCCACACAGCCAGAGACACAGGCATGTCTGGAGCCGTGTGAGGAACACGGCCTATTCACACGGGCGTGTGACCCCTGTATGGTTGAAATTTTTCTAAGTTTCCAAAATTTTCATATGTTATCGATTTAGTCCCGAATTACTTCTAAAGCATGTTTAAGGCCTCATAGGCCCTTATAAGGGACAATGTGATTGTGTTGAATGATTTATGAGAATGAATGCTTTATGTTTGATAAATGTATGATATGTTTTGAATTGATTGGTAATACCTTGTAACCCTACTCCGGCGGCGGATACGGGTTAGGAGTGTTACAAATTCAAATTTTGCACTTTTTGCAATTTGGTCATTTATCAAATTAGACATGTAACCAATAAATTTTTTTACGAATTTTTTATACAACATTACTATTGTACTGTAGACCATAAAATAATTTTAAAATAAATTTTCTTTCTGAAATCAGATTTGTGGTCCCAAAACCACTATTCTGATTTTTATCAAAAATAGGCTGTTACAATATGTGTAACGTGATGTATGCCTAAATGAGTATGTGACATTATGCAATTTATCTATGAAGATGTTTCGAATATTGTGATATATGCTTGAATGTTAGGCGATTATTTGTGTAATAGGATATATGTTTAAAAGTGAATATGTTTACCATGTAAAAAGAACTAGTAATAATGCATGAGTAAGTATAATATGGCATTAGAGTTGGAACTGATGAGGTTGTGTTATATGGTTGTTTTGTTGATGCTTGATGAATTGTTTGCATGGTAGTTGTTTTAAGCATTAATTGAGCTTGTTAACCTCACCTACTCCTTTTAAACTATTGCAGACTAGTTGTGTGCCAGTATGAGCGGTGTGGCTTCCGAGAGGTGATCCAAGCAAGTCTATTTGTTATTTCATAGGTATTCTATATTTATTTACATTTTAGGGAATGAGGCAATGTGGTAGACTTGTTTATGGCTATGTTAACTTCTCGACATTTTGCTAGTTTTTGGTTCATTTTATAAGGATTACATGTTATTGTTATGCTTGGGTACATGAACATGAGGATAGATTGATGTTACTTGCTCGAACACGTTTTTGCAATATTGAACTGCTAATTAGGCCATTGAATGATTATTTGTCGAAGCAAATGATGTATGATGTTTAGGAACTAAATTGGAATGGATTAATTACTTATATATGCTGCATTTTTGAGGATGGAGAAGAGGTATTGATAATCGGATTTTAAAATCGATACCTCTATGCTTTGAAATGTGCAGGAAGTTAGGATAGAGAATTGATATCGATACCTTGGCCCGAGTATCGATACTCGGGGTAAGTTTATCGATACCTTGTGAAAGGTACCAATAGTTTTTGACACTTTGAAATTTGGCGAGAAATAGAATTCTAGATTGGTATCGATTTTCCTGGTCGTATTAATAACACTTAAGGAAAATATTGATACCATAAGGGGCAGTTCGATACCTACGTAACATTTTTGGGAAATTTTGCTTAGTGGTCCTAATGCTTGAGTTATGTACATTATGTTTGTTTGTCATATGTTAGTGTAACGCGTAGGTTTGTGCAAGTGTGCACAGTCATTATCAAGTTATAAGTAAGTATCGAGTTATTGTCTCCACAGGGATTGTATTTGTGTTAAATCACTTAATTGTAAAATTATATTAACAACTTAGTAAATAAAAACACAATATGATTGAGAAGTGATGATTAAAATTAAATATATTAAACTAAATGCAATGATCCCTAATGCAAATTTTCCTAAGTATGCAAACTATATGAATGAAATAGATTTTGGCAAAATTAAACACAATTTGGAACAATTATAATGTAAATAAACTAGGAAAATTACTTTAATTAAACTCAATTTGTTATCAACATGCTTAATAACATTCAGAAAAACATTCCATGGAAACTCGATCTTTCATGAGTTTGGAAACCACATTAGGTACTTTCGGAATCCTTTACTTAGTAAATACAAGGGTTTCCTATTATTTGTGTGAGGTAACAGGGACGTGTTAGGTTTGAAACAGTTTAATCACACATATCTAAAAACTATGCAGATAACAGAGCTTGGTTAGAGTTGTTATGCAACCTGCAATTTAATCGGGTTAGGATCTAAATTAAGCATGCACATTTCAATTATGTGTCCACTAGCTGTCATATGGTTAGGATCGCTCAGCTAATTTAGGTGCATTTCAATCACGTATGAACGAAATACAGACTTGATTTTAATTGAAAACATGATCAATTAAGGCACAAACATTATAAGCATGAATCAAATAAATATTATTTAATCAGGGCAGTCGTCCTAGCTTAAATAAACTTAAGCTAACATTGTTGTAAACAAGAGCAAAGAACATATAGCAAACATTTTTAGATTAAATTAAAGAAAAGAAAGATTAAACCCAAATAAGAGTGGCTGTCACCCAAGACTCTGACCGACGATGCTCCTTCACTCCTTTACTTTGCTCCTTTGCTGATGGCTCTCCAAGGTGGCTGACCAAGTGCTCTTTAAGAGGCTTAACTGCTAAAATCTCTATGAAGAGATGATTCTAGGCGTGGGGAATGGAAAATGCTAAAGAGAATTGAGAGAGAAGAGAGAATGATGAGGGATGGGGGATAATGGATGAGGAATCAAATGAAGTTTTATTTAGAAGTGAAGAGAGGAGGATAGTGCCGAAATAGGGTTACGAGGCATTACCGATCAACCACAACATAAATCATACATTTTTCCAATCATAATTAAAATTCATTCATCTCAATTACTTTGTCCTTATAAAGTCCTAAGAGACTTTAAAACATGCTTAGAAGTGGTTCAGGACTAAATTGGTAACATTTGCAAAGTTTGAGAAACTTAGAAAAAATTTTAAAATTAAAGGGTCACACGCCAGTGTGAACAGGCTGTGTGCCTCACACGGTTACCAGACACGCCCATGTCACAAGCCGTGTGAAAACAGGGCATACATATTGACTTGTACCACACGGCCGAGGACACACCAGTGTGCCATGGCTGTGTGAAAACTAAAGGTGTTATTGAGTTGGGTCACACGACTGACCACACACCCATGTGCCAACTCGTGTGCCACACACGGCTAGTACACACGTTCGTGTGTCTAGACCGTGTCAAACCTGTAGTGTATATTGACTTAATTTGAAAGGGTACCCAGGGGACACAAGGCTACACCGTGTCAAACCTGTAGTGTATATTGACTTAATTTGAAAGGGTACCCCAGGGGACACAAGGCCATGTAGCATGACCATATGTCGCACATGGCTGAGACACATGCCTGTGTCTCTTCCCGTGTGGACAAAAATAGGCCATTTGAAAAGCCAATTTGCCACCCTTTTCTCATGCACACAAAATAACCAAATTGGTACCATTTCAACACATATAGAGGTAGCCAAAACATGCCAATTCATCATCTACAAAACAAACCATAATATACCATTCCTCAAGCATTAACACACCAACTTACAACTATCCAAAATAGCCAACTCATAACCATACCAAAACAAGCCAACATATAAGGCATTATATACATCACATATATATTTCTTACCAAACACAATTCAAGGAAACTTAAATGGCCATACACACCAACATTTACAAGCCAAATTAGATGGCTAAAATCATAACTCAAAACATACCAACATGATACTAGCCTATACATGCCATATACCATATATACAAAACTCTCAAAAGCACTAACGAGATGATCGATAGTGTGATGACGTTTCCCGACGATTCTCGAATCTGAGCTAGCTTTGATAATCTATAAAACAGGGAAAGAACACACAAAGTAAGCTTTAAAAGCTTAGTAATCCATATACAAATAAAGTCAACACATGGATATTGGCATATCAATTCAAATATGCTAAACATAGCTAATCACATTCAAATTTACAAACCTTTCTCATTGAACATATATTCAATGTCTTAATCAAGTTCATCAAATACTTTCCCTTTTCAATACTCGTATGAATTTCGTACATACTTGAGTCACTTAGCTCATTCATATAATCTTTCTTGACTTGACTTTGCCCGTTGAACCGTTTGGAATCATTAAGGATACTCAGAAATCACATAAGCTCATACAATGCCATATCCCAGATATGGTCTTACATGTCATTATATATCAATGCCACTATCTCGGAGAGGGTCATACACGAAATCAATTAATGATGCCAATGTCCCAAACAAGGTCTTACAAGTAATCTCAATACAATGCCAATGTCCAAACACGGTCTTACATGTAATCACATCTAGATAACCTAATGTCATGACTTTCGTATCCTATTTTATTCCTAAGGTTCATTGAAGACTTTCAGATATCGTAGCTCTGTTGATTCTTGCTCGTAAGAGCTCATTCAACATATACAACATTTCCATGACAAGTAAACATGTAACACCCCTAACCCATATCCGACGCCAGAACAGGGTTACTAGGCATTACCAAATAACACATTCCATTCACATACATTTCTACATTTATTATAAAAAAAACCAATCGCAAACATTCACATTGTCCCTTATAAGGTTCTACGATACCTTAAAACATGCTTAAAAGTGGTTCGAGACTAAACCATCACATATAAAAATTTTCTAACACTTAGAAAAATTTTACATTCATAGGTCACACGCCCGTGTAAGTAGGTCGTGTGCCTCACATGGCTACCGAATGCTCCCGTGTCCTAGACTGTATGAAAACAGAGGATACATACTGACTTGCACCACACAATCAGAGACACGCCCGTGTGCCTTGGCCATGGGAAAACTGGAGAGGTTACTGACGTGGGTCACATGGCCAACCACACGCCCATATGCCAAGGCTGTGTGCCTCACACAGTTGTCAAACACGCCCGTGTGTCTAAGCCATGCTCGAGATAACTTAAATTTGTAGGGCTACCCCAAGGGACACACGGTCGTGTAACATGACCATGTGTCACATACGGCTAAGACACACGCCTGTGTTTCTGCTCGTGTGGAAAAAAATAGGCCATTTGTAAAGCCAATTTGCCACCCTACTCTCAAGTACACAAAGCAACCAAATTGATACCATTTCAACACATATATAGGCAGTGAAAACATGCCAAATCAAACATATATTAAGTCAGCTATCAACCACCAATTCGACTACTAAATTCCATATACAAAACATACTAAATTCACATCTATTTCAGATCACAAACCACACCATACTATCATCTCCTCAAAATGTCATACTTTAAGCAACAATGCAACAACTTACAACTATCCAAAATAGCCAACACATAACCATACCAAACACATGATTTAAGCCAAATTAAATGGCCAATACATACCAACATTTTCAACAAAAGCAAGCCAAATCTAATGGCTATATCAATCTCAAAACATATCATCAACTCACGAGCCTATACATGCCATATAACATATATACAAAGCTTCAAAAGTACCAACGAGTTGATTCACTAGTGTGATGATAGTTTCTGATGATCCCCAATGTCTGAGCTAGCTTTGATACTCTATAAAACAAAGACAAATATCACACAGTAAGCTTCATAGCTTAGTAAGTTCGTACCAAATATACTTAATAGTTCATATAATACACAACACCAATTTAATAAACACTTAGTAATTCTTATATCATCATTCAATTCTAATCCATCACCATTTAACATGTATATACAAATTCATCAAGATTCATAAACATAGTGTCAACTACCACATAGGTATCGTACATACCTGAACTTTCCGTATTTATTTATTTTATTTTCACCTCTTTGTTCAATACATTAATTTGTTCGAAAGTCTTTCTATGCTCTAAGAATTCACACACTTAGTACATCAGTGATTAGTCGAAGCTATAACAATCTCGCACACTTAGTGCCATCATATTAAACCGAAGCTATCTCAGTATCGCATACTTAGTGCCTCATATAGCCGAACTATTCCAATTCGCACACTAAATGCTATTTATAGCCGAAGCTATTTTGAAATGCATAACTAGTGCCAAACATAGTCTATTTATCGTCGTACGTAATCGTAATCTCATAGATACAATTTATGCATTATTGAAGCATTAAAAACATAATTGTAACATCACTTATCACATACGAACTTACCTCGTACTCAAAATTGATGAATGGATCAATTACTCGATAACCTTCGATTTTCCCCGATCTAATCCATTTAATCACCAATTCATTCAATTTAATCCACAAATACATAACTGGGCATTTTGCAAATTAGCCTCCTAATTTTTCATATTTACTCAATTTAGTCCTTATTTCAAAACAACAAATTCAAAATGCTCATGTTAGACCAAATTTTCCTTTGGTCCCTAGCAGCCCATTAATTCCATTTATTTCACATTTAGACCCCTAAATTTTCAAATTTCACAATTTAGTCCACAATAAGAATTTTTATCAAAAATCACTTAATTAAACATGTATATCAAACACCAAGCTTCCATAGTTCATCATCAAACATCATAAAGCTCAAGCATTCATCAATAACAACTTTGGAAATCATCAACACTTTCAAAAATTTAAGCATGGGCTCGCTAGAACTCAAAGCAACAATCACAAAAACATAGAAATCATCAAAAACCGAGAAAAATGGACTTACAATTATGCTAAGCAATGATGAACCTTTCAAACCCTAAAATGGCATTCTTTCCTCTTGAATTTTGGCAATTGATAAAGATAATAACAATTATAATTTGTTTGTTTTATTTAATATCATAATAATCATCAATTGATACGAACTTGAATATGGATGTCACGAGTCGTAGTGTTACCCGATTGTGAATTTGAATAAATCTGAACGGCTTGGCAAAAATAGACTTAAAATGATGAAAGATAGGCTCAAATGGAATAGTTTGAAATGGTTATGGAAGCAAAGAATGGGATTCGGCTTAAAAAGTGAACCAACACAATTAGATGTGTTGACCCGAAATTTGGACAAGCACTTGGGTTTTAAAATGGTTGAAAGATAAGATAATTGAATAACTAACCTCGACCCACTATCAATGGTTGATAGGAACCATGGTATAAATGTACCTTGACCCTCTATTAATGGATGATAGGAATTGAAGGTATATGAACGCCACACTTTAGAAGTGATAAGTTCGGTAACAAGGAAATGATAGATGCTACAAGCTAAGCTTGATAAGTCAAATCAATTCCAAAAGGACAAATAGAATTGGATAACTTACAATTCAAATATATTTCAAATATTTAGCAAAAAGATCTCTTTCAAAAAGGCTGATTGCGCACATGTTTATAAGGCTAGGAAATGTGTAACGCCCTAAATTTTGGGCCTAGAAGTATTAGGTTTTGAGCAAAGGGAGTTGTTAGAAGGCGACACATAAATATTTATTTGTGCAAGAAAGTGACACAGGTTGCATGTTTGCTTTACTGGCTAAAAGTGTTTTGGGTGTGTTGGGAGTATTAGAGAAGCTTGGGTTCAAGTCTTGGCCTTTGCAGAATTTTTTTAAATTAGCTCTTAAATGAATCTGGACTCTAGTACATAGGCTTTATAAATAATTGCGCTTGTTTTAAGTCACAAAAAGCCTTGTAGTCTAGTGGAAAGGTGGCGTGTAAAGGAACCTTGAGGTCTGAGGTTCTAGCGTTGGCATAGTGCAAATGAGGTATTTATTTTGTAGCTTGGTTCGGCTAGTGGTTGTGTTGCAGTAAAATTCTGATGGATGAGTGGTGGAGTGATAGGTGGAGGATATCAAGGAGGAAATCGTGGAGAGGATTGGAGAGAGATTTGTGGAGAGAAATTAGGAGTTTGATGAGTGTGGGGATGTTGGTACCATTTGGTATCTCTAATTCGGCATTGGGAAAAAATGACAATTTTGGTATTTGTGAGTATTTTGGAAGAGGGTTCTCCTTTTTACAAGTGATAGCCGAATTTCTTTGGTCAATTTCGGCATTTGGTTGTTTCGGGTTTGTGCCTCTCGCGACATTATTCTTCTTTTAGTTATTTCTTATTCTCTACCGAACACTGTTCTTCTTCTTTCTCTACTCTCTTGACATTGGTGAACACATCTTCCTCCTCTTCCCCATTATTCTTTCAATTTTCTTTCATTGCCAATTTTCCTTCTTCTTCCCCCTTCATTTGTTTTTCTCCCTTCTTCTTTTGTTCTGCTTCTAAACCAAAAGTTATTCTTCTTTGATCTTTCTCAAGCAGTTTGGGTAGTGGTTGGCCGAATATTATTCTTCTCTAGTATTGGTAAATCATTTCGGTATGCAATTGTTCTGACAAATCGGTAAGTGTTCTGTTAAGTGATCTGACAAATCCTTTTTTTCTGTCTTCTTCTAAAAATTGAATACTCCTTCTCTTAGTATTCTATGATTGCCGAATGGTGACTCCTTCCTCTTAATGTGTGTTCATTGTTTTTAGGTGTTTCCGGGGAGTGAAAGTACAGAAATTCTCTAGCTACCAAAACCCTATCACCCACTAATCGATTAAGGTAATTTCGGTACCCTGCCTTATGGGCATAGGTCAGATGACCCCATGAATTGCCAAGTGCAGATTGAACCACATGTTTTAACAATCACTTTTAACAAGGCTTTTGTAACACAGATCTGTCTAGGGGTGTAAACTTTGATATCGAATAGGGAGATTAGCAAGGCTTTATCATTTAAGGTTAATTGCTAGGGGATTCGCAGCACGTTTTGTAAACCAGGTGTGTACATACACCACCTTAACTCTATATCAGCAAATCCCGAAATGCCAAAAAGTCAAAAAGCCAGAAGAACGACAACGATTACTACCTGAGTGCGTGAACGCACGTGTGGAAAACCTGATGTGATAGTAGAGGCCACCATGAGTGAACTCATGGGCTGTGGCCGTAATGGGCCACGTTGGATCGAGTTGGGCAGTTCGGGCCCAATTGGCCCGTAGGCTCTAGATGTGTAAAACTCAAAAATAGGTGGGAAATTGTTGAATCGGCCGTGTCACTCACATGGCTTGGATTCGATTCAAGCCTGTGGGCTAATGGGTCGTGTGGGCCTACTTAAATGGGCTTTGGGCCCAATCGCACTGTTTGATTGCTAAAGGTTGCACGGGTTGCGCGAGACGACTGTGAACCTACTGATGGGTTAGTAAGGGTACTGAGATCCCGATTTACAAAATGTCCGTTATGCCCTTGAAGGGAAAAATGACTAAAATGCCTCTACATGTTATATGATTGTTATTGTTTGCCATTTATGATATGTTTGCATTCATGTGATATTATGCTGCATGGGGGACGGGAACACTGATTTGGAGGAAGTATATGATTTGTTAGGGTCGCATGGTCTCTTGACGACTGTGGATCCACTGATGGCTTAAAGCTATTATGTGATTGGTAGCGTTGCTACGAAATTTGTTAGTGCTGCAACCCGGTGCTACAACAAGAGTGTAGAGATGGGTGGGTTGATTAAATCCCCACAGGAGTGTAGGGTTGGACGAGATACAGAATGCAGGGTTGTCTGGGTATTTGTGCATTGCATAATCCGATTCTGATTGTGACATGGGCTCAGGCCCAATTGAGGCTACTATGGGCTAAGGCCCAAGTGCTGATGCATGCTTTATAATCGATGAGGGTTGTACACACTAAGTTTACATAAACTCACCCCCTCTTTTAAATTTTTCAAGTAATCCTTAGTAGGCAGTTCGACGTATAGAAGGATTCGGAGGTGGCCACACTATGAAAAACTTTAAATTTTCGTGTTTTCTTTTACATTACTTAAACTACTATCATTTTAGGTTTTGATGTAGTAAGGCCTTTTGTCTAATTTTCTAGCTTTTAATTTGGGGTTTTTTTAACTATTATGATTTATTACTATTAAAAGTAGAGTGCAGTTTTCTAAAATGATATCTGTTTTCATAACATCACGTTTTTGCAACATTGTTGAAATGCTTTCGCAACAAACATGTTTTTAAAAGTAAGGCTGGTTTAAAATGGTTAACAAATAATTAAGTTGACTTTAAAATTAAACAAAGGGTTTTTCTCTTTCAAGCGAGATTTATCAATAAGACAAAGTTTTTCGAAAAAGCATTTTAATGGGACACACCAGATTCGGTCATAACGTCTAGGCCAGGGTTGGGGTGTTACAAAAAGGCTAGCTGAATGGTCACAAGTATTCATCTTAAAAGCTGAAATAAAGCTCAAGTCTCTTGGAATTCTTGAACCAAATAACTCCACCATTTAATTCACTTCAATTCAGCTGCATAATTGACCTTGAATGCTTAAAAAGTGACTCTTGAAGTGTCCTTTGGTTAGTCGAATAGTCACTAGCACCGTAATGGTGTTTTGTGTGACAGCCCAAAGTTGACCCTAGTCGGGAAGTGGTTTCGGGACCGCTAAACCGAGTCACCGAAATGTTTGAATGTGATACTTATTGTGTAGAATATGTAATTATGAATGTGTGAAAATTTCAAGCTTCAATTGGGTTGATTTCATGTGAATTTAGTCAATAGGACTTATGTGAGAAAATTCTAAAATGTGATAGGTCAATGTGTGAGGACCTACTAGTGCATGTGGACAAAGGGGGGGACTTGCATGTCAAATTTCCCCCCCTAATGAGTAGTGGCCGGCCATGACAAGGAAGGATGGGCAAAACATGTCATGAAACATGTTTTGTTAGTGGAAGAATAAAATAAGGAGTATGGGTAATAAAGAAATGGAAAACAAAAGAAAAAAAAATGTGTGTGTGGTGTTTGTTCCCCCCATTGCCGTGAGCTCAAGAGAAGAAAGGAGAAAAGTTTGTGTTCATCCTTTCTCACCTCCATTTTAGCCTAAATTAGAAAGAAAAACAAAGAAAAAAATTTCTCATCCTTTGGTTCATCCTTGGCCAAAAATTTTAAGGAGGAAAGAAGAAGAAAGGTGAAGAGATTCGGCCATGCATGTAGCTAGGCCAAGGTATGTTTAATGATGTTCCATGAGATGCATGCATGTTTTAGTTGTTAGCTTGAGTTCTACCTAGCCCATGGTCTAAATCTTGCTATGTGATGGAAATGGCACTTGACCATGGATGCATCATTCTTGGTTGGTGTTTGATGTTGTGGTGATGAGGCATGAGGATAAGTTAAGATTCGGCCTAGGTGGAGGTTGTGTTAATGCCATTGCATGCAAAATATGAAGCTTGTTAATGATGCATGTGATGATGGCTTGATGATTCTTGAACCTCCTTTTTAGCATTTTTGTGTGAGCACATATGTGCATTGGTTGCTAAAGGGAGAAGAATCGGCTAGCAAGATGTGTGCTAAGGCCGAATGTAACTTTGCATGTTGATGAGCAATGCATGTGTTAAATCGATGAAAAGGGGGAGGATGCTTTACTAGTGTGTATATGTGTGTATTAAGTGTTGAAATCGACCCCAAAAATGGACATGCATATTCGGCCAAGGGGAATGAAATTAGCTAATATGTTGTGTTGATGCATGATTTTTGCATGTATGAGACTTTAATGTCTAATGTATAAATATGGGCTAAGTGCCTTGTGTTCATCTTTTGATGCCTAAAATGATGAAATCAATTTATTTGTTTGATTAAGCTCAAGAGCAAAGGGGAAATAAAACCGATAAAGGGAAGGAAAAAGTGGTTGAATAGCTAGCGGAATCGTTCGACAACACCCGAGGTAAGTTCTTGAGTAAGAGATCTTAAATTTCGATGTGATTAAATCATGCTCTATGTGTGGCTATTGAGCCGAATGTGCAAGGACAATATGTGCCTTGTGTTTGAGTTTCGTAAACGAAAATGAAATATGAATGTGCTATGAATTATTGTTAGATGTGCATGATTAATTGAATGCTGTCCGGGCTAAGTCCCGAAGGCTTTGTGCTAAGTGAATATATCCGGATTAAGATCCGAAGGCCTTTGTGCGAGATACTAAATCCGGGTTAAGTCCCGAAGGCATTCGTGCGAGTTATTAAATCCGGGTTAAGTCCCGAAGGCATTCGTGCGAGTTATTAAATCCGGGTTAAGTCCCGAAGGCATTCGTGCGAGTTGTTAAATCCGGGTTAAGTCCCGAAGGCATTCGTGCGAGTTGTTAAATCCGGGTTATGTCCCGAAGGCATTGTGTGAGTTACTAAAACCGGGCTATGTCCCGAAGGCATTTGAACGAGGAGCTATATCCGGTTAAATCCCGAAGGTACGTGATTTGGTAATGAATGAGCTTGCTGTAAAATTCCAGCGAATACTCGAAAAACATCCCAATATGGGGATATGTTACGTATGTGTTGAATTTAATCGAGCCCTTACAATAAATGTTCGCTCAGTTGATAAACGAGCTACCGGCCTTCGGCCAAGTTAGTTTATTGTGTATGTACATAAGGGTTATTAATGTTGTGAAGCAAGTTTGATATCGGTAAATTGCGTATTATGAAATATTCCGTTTAGCTAAATGTGTGCTATTCTTTGTGCATGCTGGAATTCCTTGCTCAAACTTACTAAGCATAAATTGCTTACTCGTTACATTGCTCCTCTGTTTTATAGATTTTTGGTTCTCCAGCTATCGGACTCGGGATCTTGAAGTCGAAGTCGCCCACACTATCAAAGGCTCTTTTGGGTACTATTTTGGTTGAATTTTGATATGGCATGTATAGGACTACCCATTGTTGTCTTTCGAGTACTTTATGAAATGTATAAGTGTACAGCCATGCGAAAATGGCTTGTAGAAGTGGAGTATGGCATTAGACCATTCGTATTTATGAATGTATAGATGGTTTCATGATGTAACTATGTTGGAATGGAAGTGTTGAGCAAATGATCAGCCACTAGAATGGCTAAGTATGATCATATGTGGGCTTATGTATGACAAGGCCCTAGTTGGTCCATGAAACCCCAAATTAGGTAAGGTTCACTTTGAAAACAGAAGCTGATAGCAGCAGTGGTGTGGATTGGAAAAATCACAAGAATTCGTAGGAGTGGAATTAAATAGTGAATAAATTATGTAATCGAACCTTGATGAATCTACTTTCATATGGAAGTAACGAAACAATTATAGGAACAGTACAGAAAGAGATATTCGGGTTCTTGTGTAACAGGGCCAGAACAGTTTCTGGATTCACTGTTCCGCCTTTGGAAATTCACTATAAATTGACCAGAGATAATTAGGGGTCATACCATATATGTATGGAGTCCTCTCTGAGTCTAGTTTCCATAGAAACAAACGGCATCAGTATTGAAGCTCTGTGCAGAGAGATATCCCAGTCGTAATGGGAAAAGGTCAGTGTAGTCGACCCCTGTAACATGGGAGACTTTGACTAATAAACTGTACTAATTGGCCCGACCAAAAATTCTAGAAAAAATTCCATAGGTGGGGACATGAGTCTAGTTTCAGGGAAAAATCACAAAACTGATTTTTGAGTTGTGAAACTCAAGATATGATTTTTGAAGCGACTAGTACTCAGACTGGGCAGTGTCTGGAAAAATTTTTCAAAGTTTGTTAACATCTCGTGTCCGACTCCGGTGTCGGTCTCGGGTTCGGGGTGTTACATTTTATTGGTATCAGAGCTACGGTTTAGTCGATTCTAGGACTACCGTAATGTTTTGGGTCTAGCTATACATGCCATTTTATGTGATTACTTGATAGTGTGGTGATTTCCGACAATTGTAAATGTGTTTATTTATAGTAATGGATCCCGATCGTGACCGAGAGGTAGCTGATGATCTTGAGAGTGTAGCGCCTGCTCCCGTACAAGGGACAGTGCCGGCAAACTCTCAACCTAATGCTAGTAATCAGAATGATGAAGCTAGACAAGCATTCTATAGCGTGATGAATGATTGGTTTAACCAATACATTCGAACTAATATGGCTGTTCCACAACCTCCATTCCCGAACAAATACTACCCCCGCACCTACAATACCGCCGGTAACGGACCAAATAAGGTCACATAAGCCCCAGTTGACAGAATCCGAAAACATGGGGCTACTGAATTTAAGGCTATGGATAGCGATGATGCCGAGCAAGCTGAATTTTGGCTGGACAACACTATCCGGGTACTCGATGAGCTATCTTGTACACCCGATGAATGCCTAAAGTGTGCTATCTCCTTGCTACGTGATTCTGCCTACTATTGGTGGAGTACTCTGACTTCTATTGTGCCCCGAGAGCAAGTAACTTGGGAGTTTTTCCAAACTGAGTTTCGGAAAAAGTATATCAGTCAGAGATTTGTTGATCAAAAACGGAAGGAATTTCTTGAGCTTAAGCAAGACTCCATGTCGGTTACTGATTACGAGCGAAAATTTGTTAGACTTAGCAAATACGCTCGGGAATGTGTTTCGTCCGAAGCTGTTATGTGTAAACGCTTCGAGGATGGGCTGAATGAAGATATAAAAATGTTCGTTGGCGTTCTTGAAATACAAGAGTTCGTGGTACTTGTTGAACGAGCTTGTAAAGCCGAAGAGCTTAGAAAAGAAAAGCAAAGAGTTGATGAGGGAACTGGAGAGTTTCGTAAAACATCCTCGGGAAGGTCTCTTCAACAGACATCGAAGAGATTTCGAGATGATGCAGGCCAGTTTAGAGGCACTTCGGGCCTTTTTGGACGAGATCGTGATCGACCCCCTGTGGGTACACGAGGCACTTCGGTCGCCAGTGTTGGGAATGAACGTCGAGACAGGACGAAATGCCGATATTGCGGTAAATGGCATTCGGGGAGTTGTAGATTTCCTGACCGCTCCTGTTACAAATGCGGATCAGTGGACCACTTCATTAAAGATTGCCCGAGGTTGTCGGGACAGAATGCAAATCAGAGTGGGAGACCGGGTGCTACCACTGCTCGAGGTAGACCATCTGGAAATATGGGCAATGCTGGTGGTGGTCAGAGAGGATCTAGAGATGATATAACCAGATCCGAAGCCCGTGCGCCTGCTAGAGCTTATGCTATACGTGCCCGCGAGGATGCTTCTTCGCCTGATGTTATTACCGGTACATTCACCCTCTTTGATACTAATGTAATTGCTTTGATTGACCCCGGTTCTACCCATTCTTACATATGTGAAACCTTAGCATCCAGTAAGACTTTATCTATTGAGTCTACTGAGTTTGTAATTCGGGTGTCAAATCCCTTGGGTCGTTACGTGCTTGTCGACAAAGTGTGTAAGAAATGTCCCCTGGAAAATTCGAGGTTCCTATTTTCCAGCGGACTTGACGCTTTTGCCGTTTGATGAATTTGATGTTATCCTTGGGTTGGATTGGTTGACTGCGCATGATGCGATTGTGAATTGCAAGAGCAAGACTATTGATTTGAGGTGCGCAAATAACGAAGTAGTCCGAATTGAGTCTGAGGACTTGGAGGGGATGCCAGCTGTAATATCAGCAATGTTGGCACAGAAATATGTAAGAAAAGGGTGCGAAGCATACCTTGCATATGTGCTTGATGACAAAGAATTAGAAAAGAAACCCGAATCTGTGCCGGTGGTTTGTGAATACCCGGATGTTTTTCCGGAAGAATTACCGGGTTTACCACATGTTCGGGAGGTAGAGTTTGGTTTTGAGCTTGTACCTGGGACTACGCCGATTTCGATAGCTCCGTATCGTATGGCACCAACCGAGTTAAAGGAGTTGAAAGCTCAGTTGCAAGAACTGACGGAGAGAGGTTTCGCTCGACCAAGTTTCTCACCTTGGGGTGCACCAGTATTGTTCGTGAAAAAGAAGGACGGAACCATGAGGTTGTGCATTGACTATCGTCAGCTGAATAAAGTGACGATAAAGAACAAATATCCGTTGCCGCGCATCGATGATTTGTTCGACCAACTGAAGGGAGCCTCAGTGTTCTCAAAAATAGATTTGAGATCGGGCTATTATCAGTTGCGAATTCGAGATCCAGATATTCCCAAAACTGCCTTCAGAACGAGATATGGTCACTACGAATTCTTAGTGATGCCGTTTGGGCTCACTAATGCCCCTGCGGTATTTATGGATTTGATGAATCGGATCTTCAGACCGTATTCGGATCAGTTCGTAGTTGTGTTCATTGATGACATTTTGGTCTATTCAAGAGATGAGACCGAACATGCTGAGCATCTGAGGCTAGTGCTGCAAATTTTGCGGGATAAGCAGTTATATGCTAAGTTCAGTAAGTGTGAGTTCTGGTTAAGAGAGGTTAGCTTCTTGGGTCATGTGGTATCCGCGTCGGGTATTCGAGTTGACCCGAACAAAATTTCAGCCATACTTGACTGGAAACCTCCGAGAAATATTACTGAAGTTCGGAGCTTTTTGGGGCTCGCCGGTTATTACCGACGATTTGTGAAAGGTTTCTCGATGATAGCCACACCAATGACGAAGCTACTTCAAAAGGATGTTAAGTTCGAGTGGACGGAGAAATGTCAGAAAAGTTTCAACCAACTGAAAACTCATTTGACTGAAGCTCCAATTTTGGTGCAACCCGAATCAGGTAAAGAGTTTGTCATTTATAGTGACGCATCCCTACTTGGGTTGGGTCGCGTATTGATGCAAGAAGGTCGAGTCGTGGCCTATGCGTCGAGACAATTGAAGCCACACGAGAGGAATTATCCGACCCATGATCTCGAACTAGCTGCCATCGTGTTTGCTTTAAAAATATGGCGACATTATCTGTTTGGTGAGAAGTGCCATGTATTTTCGGATCACAAAAGTCTCAAATATTTGATGACTCAACTAGACTTGAATCTGCGACAAAGACGTTGGCTTGAGTTGTTGAAAGATTATGAGCTTGTCATTGATTACCACCCGGGAAAGACTAACGTGGTTGCGGACGCCTTAAGCCGGAAGTCATTGTTTGCTTTACGAGCGATGAACGTGCATTTGTCTGTTTTACCAGACAGTGTGTTAGTAGCTGAATTAAAAGCTAAACCATTATTGACTCACCAAATTCGTGAAGCTCAGAAAGTCGATGATGAATTGGTTGCAAAACGGTCTAAGTGTTTTCCGAACGAGGAATCGGAATTTCAAATTGATGATGATGATTGTTTGAGGTTCAGAAATCATTTGTGTGTTCCAAGGAATTCGGAACTCATTTCGATGATTCTGAACGAAGCCCATTGTAGCCGAATGTCAATTCACCCGGGGAGTACGAAAATGTACAACGATTTGAAACGTCAATTTTGGTGGCATGGTATGAAACGGGACATCTCTGACTTTGTTTCGAGATGTTTAATATGTCAACAAGTGAACGCGGAACATCAAGTGTCTTCAGGATTACTCCAGCCGATCATGATACCCGAGTGGAAATGGGATCGAGTCACAATGGACTTTGTGTCCGGACTGCCTTTGTCAGCAAGTAAGAAGGATGCGATATGGGTTATTGTTGATAGACTGACTAAGTCGGCTCATTTCATCCCCGTACGTACGGATTTTTCATTGGATAAACTAGCTGAATTGTACGTTTATCAAATTGTGAGATTACACGGGGTACCTGTTTCTATCGTGTCGGATAGAGATCCGAGATTCACCTCACGATTTTGGAAGAAATTGCAAGAAGCTCTGGGTACCAAGTTGCATTTTAGCACTGCTTTTCACCCCCAAACCGATGGTCAATCCGAGCGGATAATTCAGATACTTGAGGATATGTTGAGATGTTGCATCCTCGAGTTCAGTAGTTCATGGGAACGGTATTTACCTTTGATTGAATTCGCTTACAACAATAGTTTTCAATCAAGTATTAAGATGGCACCTTATGAGGCTTTGTACGGTCGTAAATGCCGTACACCATTGTTTTGGACCGAGCTCGGTGAAAGCAAAATTTTCGGAGTTGATTTGATTAGAGATGCTGAACAGAAAGTAAAGGTAATCCGTGAAAGTCTGAAGGTATCCACGGATCGTCAGAAATCGTACGCAGATTTGAAACGAAAAGACATCGAGTATCAGGTGGGAGACAAAGTGTTCCTTAAGGTTTCACCTTGGAAAAAGATACTCAGGTTCGGCCGTAAGGGCAAGTTGAGCCCAAGATTCATTGGGCCGTACGAAATCTCTGAACGAGTTGGTCCGGTTGCGTATAGATTGATTTTGCCCCCGGAGCTTGAAAAGATTCATGATGTCTTTCATGTTTCGATGCTTCGACGCTATCGATCTGATCCATCGCATATAATTAGCCCATCAGAGGTTGAAATTCAAGTCGACATGAGCTATGAAGAAGAACCGATGCGTATCCTAGCTAGTGAAGTGAAGGAGTTGCGAAACAAAAGAGTTCCGCTAGTAAAGGTGTTATGGCTCAAACTCGGGATCGAGGAAGCTACTTGGGAGACCGAGAGCTCGATGAAAGAACGATACCCAAACCTATTTACCGGTAAGATTTTCGGGGACGAAAATTTCTTAAGTGGGGGAGAGTTGTGACAGCCCAAAGTTGACCCTAGTCGGGAAGTGGTTTCGGGACCGCTAAACCGAGTCACCGAAATGTTTGAATGTGATACTTATTGTGTAGAATATGTAATTATGAATGTGTGAAAATTTCAAGCTTCAATTGGGTTGATTTCATGTGAATTTAGTCAATAGGACTTATGTGAGAAAATTCTAAAATGTGATAGGTCAATGTGTGAGGACCTACTAGTGCATGTGGACAAAGGGGGGGACTTGCATGTCAAATTTCCCCCCTAATGAGTAGTGGCCGGCCATGACAAGGAAGGATGGGCAAAACATGTCATGAAACATGTTTTGTTAGTGGAAGAATAAAATAAGGAGTATGGGTAATAAAGAAATGGAAAACAAAAGAAAAAAAATGTGTGTGTGGTGTTTGTTCCCCCCATTGCCGTGAGCTCAAGAGAAGAAAGGAGAAAAGTTTGTGTTCATCCTTTCTCACCTCCATTTTAGCCTAAATTAGAAAGAAAAACAAAGAAAAAAATTTCTCATCCTTTGGTTCATCCTTGGCCAAAAATTTTAAGGAGGAAAGAAGAAGAAAGGTGAAGAGATTCGGCCATGCATGTAGCTAGGCCAAGGTATGTTTAATGATGTTCCATGAGATGCATGCATGTTTTAGTTGTTAGCTTGAGTTCTACCTAGCCCATGGTCTAAATCTTGCTATGTGATGGAAATGGCACTTGACCATGGATGCATCATTCTTGGTTGGTGTTTGATGTTGTGGTGATGAGGCATGAGGATAAGTTAAGATTCGGCCTAGGTGGAGGTTGTGTTAATGCCATTGCATGCAAAATATGAAGCTTGTTAATGATGCATGTGATGATGGCTTGATGATTCTTGAACCTCCTTTTTAGCATTTTTGTGTGAGCACATATGTGCATTGGTTGCTAAAGGGAGAAGAATCGGCTAGCAAGATGTGTGCTAAGGCCGAATGTAACTTTGCATGTTGATGAGCAATGCATGTGTTAAATCGATGAAAAGGGGAGGATGCTTTACTAGTGTGTATATGTGTGTATTAAGTGTTGAAATCGACCCCAAAAATGGACATGCATATTCGGCCAAGGGGAATGAAATTAGCTAATATGTTGTGTTGATGCATGATTTTTGCATGTATGAGACTTTAATGTCTAATGTATAAATATGGGCTAAGTGCCTTGTGTTCATCTTTTGATGCCTAAAATGATGAAATCAATTTATTTGTTTGATTAAGCTCAAGAGCAAAGGGGAAATAAAACCGATAAAGGGAAGGAAAAAGTGGTTGAATAGCTAGCGGAATCGTTCGACAACACCCGAGGTAAGTTCTTGAGTAAGAGATCTTAAATTTCGATGTGATTAAATCATGCTCTATGTGTGGCTATTGAGCCGAATGTGCAAGGACAATATGTGCCTTGTGTTTGAGTTTCGTAAACGAAAATGAAATATGAATGTGCTATGAATTATTGTTAGATGTGCATGATTAATTGAATGCTGTCCGGGCTAAGTCCCGAAGGCTTTGTGCTAAGTGAATATATCCGGATTAAGATCCGAAGGCCTTTGTGCGAGATACTAAATCCGGGTTAAGTCCCGAAGGCATTCGTGCGAGTTATTAAATCCGGGTTAAGTCCCGAAGGCATTCGTGCGAGTTATTAAATCCGGGTTAAGTCCCGAAGGCATTCGTGCGAGTTGTTAAATCCGGGTTAAGTCCCGAAGGCATTCGTGCGAGTTGTTAAATCCGGGTTATGTCCGAAGGCATTGTGTGAGTTACTAAAACCGGGCTATGTCCCGAAGGCATTTGAACGAGGAGCTATATCCGGTTAAATCCCGAAGGTACGTGATTTGGTAATGAATGAGCTTGCTGTAAAATTCCAGCGAATACTCGAAAAACATCCCAATATGGGGATATGTTACGTATGTGTTGAATTTAATCGAGCCCTTACAATAAATGTTCGCTCAGTTGATAAACGAGCTACCGGCCTTCGGCCAAGTTAGTTTATTGTGTATGTACATAAGGGTTATTAATGTTGTGAAGCAAGTTTGATATCGGTAAATTGCGTATTATGAAATATTCCGTTTAGCTAAATGTGTGCTATTCTTTGTGCATGCTGGAATTCCTTGCTCAAACTTACTAAGCATAAATTGCTTACTCGTTACATTGCTCCTCTGTTTTATAGATTTTTGGTTCTCCAGCTATCGGACTCGGGATCTTGAAGTCGAAGTCGCCCACACTATCAAAGGCTCTTTTGGGTACTATTTTGGTTGAATTTTGATATGGCATGTATAGGACTACCCATTGTTGTCTTTCGAGTACTTTATGAAATGTATAAGTGTACAGCCATGCGAAAATGGCTTGTAGAAGTGGAGTATGGCATTAGACCATTCGTATTTATGAATGTATAGATGGTTTCATGATGTAACTATGTTGGAATGGAAGTGTTGAGCAAATGATCAGCCACTAGAATGGCTAAGTATGATCATATGTGGGCTTATGTATGACAAGGCCCTAGTTGGTCCATGAAACCCCAAATTAGGTAAGGTTCACTTTGAAAACAGAAGCTGATAGCAGCAGTGGTGTGGATTGGAAAAATCACAAGAATTCGTAGGAGTGGAATTAAATAGTGAATAAATTATGTAATCGAACCTTGATGAATCTACTTTCATATGGAAGTAACGAAACAATTATAGGAACAGTACAGAAAGAGATATTCGGGTTCTTGTGTAACAGGGCCAGAACAGTTTCTGGATTCACTGTTCCGCCTTTGGAAATTCACTATAAATTGACCAGAGATAATTAGGGGTCATACCATATATGTATGGAGTCCTCTCTGAGTCTAGTTTCCATAGAAACAAACGGCATCAGTATTGAAGCTCTGTGCAGAGAGATATCCCAGTCGTAATGGGAAAAGGTCAGTGTAGTCGACCCCTGTAACATGGGAGACTTTGACTAATAAACTGTACTAATTGGCCCGACCAAAAATTCTAGAAAAAATTCCATAGGTGGGGACATGAGTCTAGTTTCAGGGAAAAATCACAAAACTGATTTTTGAGTTGTGAAACTCAAGATATGATTTTTGAAGCGACTAGTACTCAGACTGGGCAGTGTCTGGAAAAATTTTTCAAAGTTTGTTAACATCTCGTGTCCGACTCCGGTGTCGGTCTCGGGTTCGGGGTGTTACATTTTGAATGCTTGAATTAATTCTTTTGAAGTAGCAAAACGGTTGGAAGTTGAAAGCTTGTTGCCAAATTTAAAGAAGCAATAATCCACTCTTTAAACTCTTTTAAATGATATGTTAAATCTTCTTTGTAACAACCCCTTGCTTAAAACCAAAAATGACTTGAAAAGCCACTTCATTGAATGTGTAACAGCATGTAACCGAAAACACTTGAAAAGCCTCTTTATTGAATTTGTAACGATTGTGAGCTAAAGCGACACCTGCAATAAACACATTAAAATGAACTTATTAAACAAAATTAACACTAATTAAACTCAAACAGATTAAACACTTAACTTCAATAAATGAACTAAAACTTATTCATCAATTATTCCAGCAACTAGTTTAATTATATGAAACATAATTAATTAAACTTAAACTCATGCATCAATAAATTATCCTAGTAACTAGATTAATTAAAGAAACATCTATTAAATGAAGTTCAATAATAACTCACTTATTAATCTAATATGAGTTATTAACTAAGATGAACTCAATTAACTAAGATGAGTAATTTATTCAAGCAACTTCATTAAAAATAAAGTCCACCAACTCCATTTATTAACAAACTGAAATTAAACGTCTCATTTTGCACTTGGCCCCTCGAGTTTAGGCCAATCTCGATGTCGTCAAGATGTATCGAAACATGATGCGACCGGGATCGCATCATCAATTTAAAATGAACTTATTAAACATAATTAACACTAATAAAACTCAAACACATTAAACACTTAACTTCAATAAATGAACTAAAACTTATTCATCAATTATTCCAACAACTAGTTTAATTATATGAAACATAATTAATTAAACTTAAACTCATGCATCAATAAATTATCCTAGTAACTAGATTAATTAAAGAAACATCTATTAAATGAAGTTCAATAATAACTCACTTATTAATCTAAGCTGAGTTATTAACTAAGATGAACTCAATTAACTAAGATGAGTAATTTATTCAAGCAACTTAATTAAAAATAAAGTCCACCAACTCAATTTATTAACAAACTGAAATTAAACGTCTCATTTTGCACTTGGCCCCTCGAGTTTAGGCCAATCTCGATGTCGTCAAGATGTATTTAACACTAATAAAACTCAAACACATTAAACACTTAACTTCAATAAATGAACTAAAACTTATTCATCAATTATTCCAACAACTAGTTTAATTATATGAAACATAATTAATTAAACTTAAACTCATGCATCAATAAATTATCCTAGTAACTAGATTAATTAAAGAAACATCTATTAAATGAAGTTCAATAATAACTCACTTATTAATCTAAGATGAGTTATTAACTAAGATGAACTCAATTAACTAAGATGAGTAATTTATTCAAGCAACTTAATTAAAAATAAAGTCCACCAACTCAATTTATTAACAAATTGAAATTAAACATCTCATTTTGCACTTGGCCCCTCGAGTTTAGGCCAATCTCGATGTCGTCAAGATGTATCGAAACATGATGCGACCGGGATCGCATCATCAATTTAAAATGAACTTATTAAACAAAATTAACACTAATAAAACTCAAACACATTAAACACCTAACTTCAATAAATGAAATAAAACTTATTCATCAATTATTCCAGCAACTAGTTTAATTAAATGAAACATAATTAATTAAACTTAAACTCATGCATCAATAAATTATCCTAGTAACTAGATTAATTAAAGAAAAATCTATTAAATGAAGTTCAATAATAACTCATTTATTAATCTAAGATGAGTTATTAACTAAGATGAACTCAATTAACTAAGATGAGTAATTTATTCAAGCAACTCAATTAAAAATAATGTCCAACAACTCAATTTATTAACAAAATAAAATTAAACGTCTCATTTTGCACTTGGTCCCCTCGAGTTTAGGCCAATCTCGATGTCATCGAGATGTATCGAAACATGATGCGACCGGGATCACATCATCAATTTACCAAAATAACCTTATTAATAAACTATATAAAGCACTTAATATAAGTCCATCTTTGTCCACTCATAAATAAAATGGTTTAATTACCATTTAAGGCCATTATATTTAAAAGCCAAGGCCAATTGACACCTTTAACTAATAGAATGCAACTTTTGCATTTTACGCGGTTAGGTCCTTTTTTCCAAATTGAGCTATTAACGATAAAATTAGCTCACGAAATTTTCATACATATATATTCAAATACTGTAAACAACTAAAAATATTAAAATAATTTTATGACCTCAGATTTGTGGTTCCAAAACCACTCCGATTTAGCTAAAATTGGGTTGTTACAACTTTTCCCCCTTAGGGATTTTTGTCATTGCAAATCTTACTAGTGAATAGGTTTTGATATTTGTTTTTCATAGTATCCTCGGGTTCCCATGTAGCTTCTTCAACATTGTGTCGATGCCACAATACTTTCACTAATGCTATTCTTTTATTTCTTAGCTCTTTGATTTCATGAGCTACAATCTGTATCGGTTCTTCATCATAAGACATATCAGGCTAAATTTCAACCTTAGTCGGGGAAATGGCATGCGAAGGACCGGATCTAATCATCAAAGCATCGATACATGAAATACGTTATGTATCTTTTCTAACTCAGATGGCAATGCTAACCGATAAGCCACTAGTCCAACCCACTTGATAATCTCATATGGCCTGATGAATCTCAGACTCAACTTGCCTTTACAACCGAACTGAAGTATTTTCTTCCACAGAGATACTTTTAGAAGGACTTTATCTCTGATTTGAAACTCAATATGTTTTCTTTTTAAATCTGCATACGATTTCTGACGATTCAAAGATGCTTTCAGACTATCACAGATTTCTTTTAGCTGCTTTCAGACTATCACAGATTACTTTTACTTTCTCTTCAATCTCTTTGATTAGATCAACCCTATGAATCTTATTCTCACTTAGCTCAGTCTAATACAATGGTGTTCGACACTTCCGGTAACAGTCTAGTTTAGACTCTAATCGGAATAGTGGTTTTGGGACCACATATCCAAGTCAAAAAAATATTTAAGTATTATTTTTCATGTTTATGATATGTGAATGAACTTGTGTGAAAGTCTCGTATAATAAATTGAATATTTGTGTGCTTAATTTTGAAAAAGGACCTAATCGCGTAAAATGTAAAAGTTATCTGCTACTTGTTAAAAGTGCCTATTTGATTTGGCTTTATGATTGTGAGGTCCTTATGAGGTTATTTGACCATTGAATAAATTAAATGACTTAAATAGGCATTATATCATAATTTATTTATGGATTAATAAAATGGAAAAATTGTGTTTAGCCTATTATGTTAATTGTATGAAAAAAAAATAGAAAACAAAGCCATTTTATGCTTAGCTTTGCCAAAAAATTCACAAGAAAAATAAAAGAGAAAGAGCATTAGGGTTCGGCCATTGATTTTCTTTGATTAAGGTATGTGTTTTGTTCGGTTTTCGATAATTTCTACATTTTTGTAACCGTTGCTTTGTATACTATCAAGCCCATGTATTAATTTCTAATTTTGAAATGTGGCATGGATGAATTCATGAGATTTATGTTGTTAATTGATGAAATATGAGAGTTTGATGATGGGTTTATATGTTTTGTCTTTGGATTTTTGATGATTTTGAGTAAAATGGGCTAAATTGTAAAATTTGTAAATTGAGGGACTAAAATATGAAATAAATGAACTACATGGACTTATATGAACCTTATAGAAATTTGGCTAAGCTTGTGTACAAGAAAATTATGTGCATTTTGTGATTTTGTGAATTAGGGACTAAAGTGTCAAAATATGAAAATGTGAGGGCTAGTTTGCAAAATTCCCTAAATGTGTGTTTGTGGATAGTTTTTAATAAATTTGTGATTGAATTAGTTAAATTTGAATTTATATAGATCTAAAATTAAAGAATATGGAGTCAGATCGAGGAAAGTCGAAAGTTGTCGAGTAACCGATTTCATTCATCCGAATCTGTACGAGGTAAGTCTATATACAAATAAATGTATTTGAAATGGTTTATTTATGCTTATTGTCATTGAACTATGATGAATGAATATATGAGTTGAGAAAAATAAGATATTCGAGAAAGTATTGACAAAGTTCTGACGTTCGAAAAGCCCCGTACGAACCTTAAGAACAGTTAGAATACATATGTCATGACATAGGATTCTGAAATGTGTTATCGTGTAAGACCACGTCTGGGATGTTGGCATCGACTTCTATTTTATGTGTAAGACCATGTCTGGGACATTGACATTGTATCTGATTTCGTGTAAGACCCTGTTTGGGACAGTGGCATTGATGTTTGATTACATGTAAGACCACGTTGGCATTGTGTATGCTTTCCGAGCTTTCTGCGTATCCTTACATTTCCAAATGGTTCAAATGGGCATTCCGAGAAATGAATGACTTTGTAAAATGCATATTCAATTCAGGTACGTTTGAATTGTACATTATGTTGAGAATGAAAGGTAAGTACATGTATCTTTGAGAACATATGAATTAAGGTGAACCATGTGGCATATGTTAGCATCTTGGTCATAAAGTACATGTATCTTGATGTTTATTTGCTTATGTTGATAAGTTTATTTGTATATGGCTTACTAAGCTTTTGAAAGCTTACTCTGTGTATGTTTGCATTGTTTTGTAGATATCGAAGCTATTGTGAGCTCGGGCATCATCGAGGATTGTCACCACATTATCGAACCTTATTTTGGTTCTTTTGAAAATGTATATATTGAAGTATGGCATGTATAGGCTAGAAGTGTTTAGATTATGTTTTGTGATGTATATATTTCGCCATGTGATATGGCTTGGTATGGATGTGATTATGATATGGTTTTTGGTTTATGAAATGTGAGGCAATATGATATATTTGGTGTGTTTATATAATGGATATAAGAAATGGTAAAAGTGGTAAGCTTTTGGTTTATGTTAGCTATGGTAATTGATAAGTTTTTATCATAAGATTAAATGATGTATTGAAAGAAATGTTTTGATATGCTTTTTTCTTATGTTTTAACATAGATTAGTAAGGCTTATTAGCATGAAATTGGTTGGTAATGATGTGTCATGAATGGCTTATGTTTTGGTTGTGAATTGGTGATGAAAGGTTGTGCAAATATGCTTAGTTTGGTGCTTGTAGGTTTGACCCAATTGGCATGGCAAGTTGGCTATTCAAATGGCCTATTTTTTTGTCCACACGTGTAGAGACACGGTTGTGTGTCTCAGCCATGTAAGACACACGGTCACGTTACACGACCGTGTGTCCCTTGGGGTACCCTACGAATTAAAGTCAGTATACCCTCTAGTTTTGACACGGCCTAGACACATGGGCGTGTCTATTGGTCATGTGTGGCACATGGGCTGGCACAGGGGCATGTGGTCGGCCGTGTGGCCAAGTCAATAGCCTCCCAAATTTTCACACGGCCTGACACACGGACGTGTCTTATGGCCATGTGGATAAGTCAGTATGTGTGCCCTGTTTTGCCATGGCTTAGACACACGGGCTTGTCTAATACCTTGTGAGGCACACGACCTGTTCACATAGGCGTGTGACCTCTGAAATGTTGAAAAATTTTCTAAGTTCTGAAACTTTCATATGTTATTGATTTGTTCCTGAATACTTCGTTTAGACTTTGTATGCTTGGTTTAAATTCACATTGAATATGAATAACTTGTATTTATTGAATTGAGATGATATTTGATGTTTGACTGTTCTGATCTAAATTAAGAATCTGGTAATGCCTCTTAACCTATTGCGGTCATGGTTATGGGTTTAGGGTGTTACACTTCCGACCGTATAAAGCTTCGTAAGCTGCCATTTTAATACTCGATTGAAAACTATTGTTATATGCGAATTCAATCAAAGTTAGATACTTTCCCACGTACCTTCAAACTCAAGAATGCAACGTTTCAACATATCCTTGAGTATCTAAATAACTCGTTCAGATTGACTATCTGTCTATGGGTGAAATGCAGTATTAAAGTGTAGCTTTATACCCAGTGCATCTTGTAGTTTCTTCCAAAACCTTGATGTAAACCTCCGATCTCTATCCGAAACAATAGAAACAAGTACTCCGAGATATACAGCTCAGCTAACTTTTCAAGCGAATAGTCCGTTTGTACAGGAATGAAATGAGCTGATTTTGTCAATCTGTCAACAACAACCCAGATCGCATCTTTCTTACTCGGAGATAAGGGTAAATCCGAAACAAAATCCATAGTCACTCTATCCCATTGTCACTCGAGAATCATAATAGGTTGCAATAAACCTAACGGTACCTGATGTTAAACTTTAACTTGTTGAGAAATCAAACATTTAGAGATGAACTCTAAAATGTCACGTTTCATACCATTCCACCAATATAGCTGTTTCAAATTGTTATACATTTTTGTACTTCCCGGATGTACAAATAATCAACTACTATTAGCTTCATTTAAAATCATCTGAATCAACTTTGAATTTTTTGGAACACAAATTCGGCCTCTGAGTCTTAAACAGTCATCATCATCAACTCGAAACTCTGAATCAGAATTCAAATCATATTGAGCTCTTTTAGCTAACAATTCATTATCAACTTTCTGATCTTCACAAATCTGTTGTAAAAATAACGGTCTCGCTTTCAACTCAGCTACAATCGAGCCATCATCAGAAAGAGTCAACTGAGTATTCATTACACATAGAGCAAACAAAGATTTTCGGCTTAAAGCATCAACAACAACATTTGCTTTTCCTAGATGGTAGTCAATCACTAACTCATAAAATTTTAACAATTCTAGCCATCTTCGCTGTCGCAAATTCAAATCTTTATGAGTCATTAGATATTTCAAACTCTTATGATCTAAATAAAATGGCATTTCTCACCAAATATGTAACACCCCGAACCCGAAACCGACACCGGAGTCGAACACGAGGTGTTAACTGGCTTTAACCCCTTACAAAATTTATTTTCCAGACACTGCCCAATCTGTGTACTAGCCGCTTTAAAAATCATATCTTGAGTTTCGTAACTCAAAAATCAGTTTCGTAATTTTTCCCAGAAACTAGACTCATGTGCCCATCTATGTATTTTTTTCTAGAATTTTTGGTTAGGCCAATTAGTACAGTTTATTAGTCAAAGTCCCCCAAGTTGCAGGGGTCGACTACACTGACCTTTGCCCATTACGACTGGGATATCTCCATGCACGGGCCTTCAATACTGTTGCCGTTTGTTTCTATGAAAACTAGACTCAGAGAGGAATCTGCACATATATGGTACGACCCCTAATTATCTCTGGTTAATTTATAATGAATTTCCAAAGTCGGAGCAGGGAATCCAGAAACCGTTCTGGCCCTGTCCCACTAAAATCTGATTATCTCTTAATATACTGCCCATATGATCTTTTCGTTACTTCCTCATGAAAGCAGACTCATCGAGCTTCGATTACATAATTTATTAATCAATTAATTCCACTCCCACTATTTTTAGTGATTTTTCAATCTCATGACACTGCTGCTGCCAGCATCTGTTACGAAAGTAACTAGGTCCGTTTCATGCCTACCCTTGATCCAATTCAATCGAACATTCGTGCCATTTTCGCATGGCTTAAAGTTTACATGCCATAATTCAAACACAACGTACTAGCTTATACATGCCAAAATGATCTTCTAAACACACTAAGAAGAAAGTACCAAAACTTGCTATCCGGTGTGATGACTTCAATGACGGCCCGACCCCGCAAAAATAGATGAGACCAAGCAACCTATAGTGGGTGACAAGGAAACATCGAGTGAGTTTATAACTCAGTAAGTCATAAGCAATGCACTACCATCTATCAACAACATTATCACAAGAGGAAACAAAATAGAACGAGACAATTTACTCCATCCATACCGAACCATACCATAGTTCCTCCAACTTATCAATTCAATTTCATATCAATTCATGCATTCACAATTCATATACTCATCAATAAGACATTGAAGCATTTTCATAAATCAATTTATTTTCGTTACAATCAAACAACAAAACGGCCTTTCACCCATCCTACGATAAATTTTTATGTACGTGACTTCAAGTATAGTTGTCACATAGGTTCAACTTACCGAGCTCAACACCAAGTATAAGCATAGCACATATTAGCCATGTACTCAAGACACTTACCCGATCCGCTGTCCGCGATCGACTCAATAGTGTCGCACACATAGTGTCCATAATGATTCATGAATGTACATTGAGCCCGCACACTCAGTGCTATATAATCAACTCGCACACTTAGTGCCACGTAATCAAATCGCACACTTAGTGCTACATAGTCAGGCTCGCACACTTAGTGCCGCATGGTCAATTCGCACACTTAGTGCATCATATTCATTTCGCACACTGAGTGCAACATAGTCAAATCGCACCCTTAGTGCTGTACAATTTAATCCCGCGCACTTAGCGCCCATCTCATGGTCATAAATGGTTATCCCGCACGTTTAGTGCCGAGATCAACAACTCAGTACATCTTACCTCTTTTCATTCATTCAACAATTTCATCATCACATACGTACATGCATATATATAAGTGTATTTATTCATTCCAACCAGCATCAATACATACACATTATGACCATTTGAAATACTACCCACTACATGCTTAATGACTTACTTTATGTTGGGTAAAATAATTCCGAGTCGGCTACTCGATGACCTTCGATTTCCCCTTGTTGGACGCCTCTTCTTTAGGTTCTTGAGCTTAAATAATACAAATAAGAGTATTCAATATTTAACTCAATAACATGAATTTATTTATCACATTCGGCAATCACACATCATTAAATTTTCAAACCAAGATGTCATTATATGACCACATATACACATATCCATATACTCAAGCTCAATAATTATAATGTAATATCATGTACCCACTTTAAGTATATTGCCGAATATACTTAATCATACATACACCTAACCAAAACAATTTCCTAAAATCTTCATATCATTTATACACTAGGCCGATTGCCCTCACCAAGTTCACCTATGTTCTTCAACAATTCCTTCATTGATCAAGCACATATTCGGCCAAGAAATGGCAATTTTAGCAACCTTCGATTTAGTACTTAACTTTTACCACATATCAAATAACTCATTTCCTTACTCATGTGACCACGTATATTCGGTCATGCATGCACACATAAAATCAATTTGGAGACTCTATCAATCCAACATACATTCGGCACCTTCATCCACCATTCTACCAAGCATGTAATATTCAAGCATAACCAAACCCACATTCGGCCCTAGCTCATAACAAGGTAGCCGATTTATTTTTTTATTTTTTATTTTATAGTTCAAACACTCCTCTATCATCATTCACCTAACTTTAACATGAAACAACAAAACTCACCATTTCTCATCCAAATAACATGAACAACAACCATTCCTTGAACCCTTTATCATGACCGATTGCTCATGTTATCAACAAGATTCAAGGTTTAAACATGGGCTATTTAAAACATGCATGCATCTCAAAGACAACATCAACATACCTTAGTCTAGCAACCACCATAGCCGATTTTCTCAAGCCTTTTTCCCCTTCCTTTCTTTCCTCTATTCGGCCAAGGATGTTCAAGAATGAACTCTTTTTTTTTTCTTTCTTCAATTCACGGCAACAAGGGGGGTGAGACCATGTTATTTTTTTTTCCATCACCCTTCCTTTCATTTTTTTAATCACCATGCTTATTATTTTATTTTTCTTAACATGCATCACTAGCATAACATGTTGGAGACATGTTTCCACCTATAGCATGGCCGGCCACTACATATTAGGGAGGGGGAATTTGACATGCAAGTCCCCTTTTTCTTCCACATGCACTAATAGGTCCTCATGCATTGACCTATCACATTTTTAAATTTTCTCATATAAGTCCTATTGACTCAATTCACATGCAATCGACTAAATCGAAGCTTGAAATTTTTACACATTCATGATTACATATTCTAGACAATAAACATCACATTCAAACCTTTCGGTGACTCAGTTTAGCGGTCCCGAAACCACTTCCCGGCTAGGGTCAATTTTGGGCTGTCACAAAATAGATAATGACGCCAAATCTTCAACGCAAATACAATGGCTGCTAACTCTAAATCGTGCGTCGAGTAATTCTTTTCATGCTGCTTTAACTGTCTCGAGGCATAAGCTATGACTTTGCCTTCCTACATCAAAACACAACTTAGACCATTCAACGATGCACACTATAGATTACGAATTCTTTACCTAATTCTAGTTGAACTAACACTGGAGCTTCGGTCAATAAAGCTTTCAACTGATCAAAACTTTTCTGACAATTCTCAGACCATTCAAACTTTACATCTTTCTGAAGCAATCTCGTCAACGGAGTCACAATCCTCGAAAAGTCTTTCACAAATCGCCTATAACAACCAGCTAGTCCCTAAAAACTATAGACTTTAGATACATTTCTCGGAGGCTTCTAATCCATTATTGCAGAAATCTTGCTCGGATCGACTCGAATACCAGATGCTGATACAATATGCCTCAGAAAACCAACTTCACTCAACCAAAATTCACATTTACTGAACTTTGCATATAATTGCTTACCTCTTAGAGTCTACAATACAATCCTCAAATGCTCGGCCTGCTCAATTTCATTTCTCGAATAGATCAAGATATCATCTATGAACACAACAACAAATTGATCTAGGTACGGTCTGAAAATCTGGTTCATTAAATCTATAAAGATAGTAGGTACATTCGTTAGTCTGAAAGGCATAACTAAAAATTCATAATGACCATACCTTGTTCTAAATGCAGTCTTTGGCACATTAGAATCTCTAACTCACAACTGGTAATAACTCGATCTCAAATCTATCTTTGAAAACACTGTAGCTCCTTTTAATTGATCAAACAAATCTTCAATTCTAGGTAGAGGATATTTATTCTTGATTTTCACTTTATTAAGCTGTCGGTAGTCTATACACATTCTCATCATGCCATCTTTCTTTTTCACAAACAACACAAGAGCACCTCAGGGCGAGAAACTCGGTCGTGCTAATTTTCTATCGGTTAATTCTTGCAACTGAGATTTTAATTCTTTTAACTCTTTCGGAGCCATTTTGTATGGAGCTATCGATATAGGAGTTGTTCCTAGCATTAACTCAATGCCAAATTGAACCTCTCAGATCGGTGGTAAACCCGATAATTCTTCAGGAAACACATCTGAATACTCACACACAACCGACACTAATTCAATCTTTTTTTCAGTCACTTTCTTATCTAGCACATAAGCAAAGTAAGCTTCACAACCCTTTCTCACATATTTCTGAGCTAACATCGAAGAAATCATTGTTGGAAAGCCATTTAGATCATCTGATTCAATTTGAATAATCTCATTATTTTTATATCTCAAATCTATTGTCTTTCTTTTGCAATTCACAACAGCATCATGCAACGTTAACCAATCCATACCCAGAATTATATCAAATTCATCAAATAGTAACAACATCAAATCGATCAAAAAATAATTATCCCGAATCATCAATGGACAGTTCTTGCGCACTTTATCAACTAAAACACACTGGCCTAAGGGGTTCGATACTCTAATTACAAATTCAGTAGACTCTATAGGCAAAGTCTTACTGGATACCAATTCACACATACATGCGAATGAGTTGATCCTGGATCTATCAATGCAATAAATTTAGTATCATAGAGTATAAAAGTACCGGTGATGACATCTGGAGATGACGTCTCTTCACGAACACGAATAGCGTAGGCTCAGGCAGGTACTTTAGCACCAGATCTCACTACAGTGTCTCATGTCACACCTCTACCACCACTCACATTACCCATGTTTCTGGGTGGTCTACCTCTAGTTACAGTGTTACCTGGCCTCACCTTTTGAGCATTATCTTTTTCAACTAATTTTGGGCAATCTTTAATAAAGTGATCTCGTGAACCACAACTGTAACAAGTTCTATTATTACTTTTCCCCTAACAATCTCTAAAATGCTGTCTTCCTTATTGTTGACACTCAGGTTTAACATATTTTACATTGCCAATACTCGATACTGACGTGGCTTGAGCTTTAGAATTGGTATATTGCTTCCTGCGATCTCTATTATGATATCTCGCTAAAGCTGTCGATCGGTTAAAATAGTCTCTAGATTTCTTCGATGAAGAATGATAAGATTTATTCATCAATCTCTTCCTTGAATCTCTTGCCTCTGAATCAACTTTTCTCTCTTTTTTTTTTGCTGAGATCTTCGGCTTTACAAGCCTCTCAACCAATACTACAAATTCTTTTAGTACAAGTATCCCAACTAACAGCTTTATATCTTCATTCAACCCGTGAACAAATCTTTTACACATGATCTCCTTAGTAGACACATATTGTGACAGCCCTAAAAGTGACCCTAGTCGGAAAGCGGTTTCGGGACAGCTAAACTGAGTCACCAAATTATTTAAATATGATATTTATTGTCTAAAATATGTGAATATGAATGTGTGAAAGTTTTAAGCTTTGATTTCGTTAATTGCATGTGAATTTAGTTAATAGGACTTATGCATGATACTTTTGAATTGTGATAGGGTAATCTATAAAGAGCTATTAGTGCATGTAATCAAAAGGGGGGGACTTGCATGTCAAATTCCCCCCCAATTAGTAGTGGCCGGCCATGAGCATGGGTGGACAAAATGTTATGGCTAAAAACATGTCATAAACATGTTGGGGTAATGCATTATGTAAGGAATAATAAAATAAAGAGCATGGGCAATAAAAGCGTTAGTAGGATGAGAAACAAAAAAAAAAAAGAAAGGATGTGTGTGATTGTTTCCCCCCATTGCCGTGAGTTGAAGGGAAGAAAACAAAAAAAAGTGTTCATCCTTTGGTTCATCCTTGGCCAAAAATTTTAAGGAGGAAGGAAGAAGAAAGGTTGAAGAGGTTCGGCCATGCATGTAACTAGGCTAAGGTATGTTTGATGATGTTCCATGAGATGCATGCATGTTTTAGTTGTTAGCTTGAGTTCTACCTAGCCCATGGTCTAAATCTTGCTATGTGATGGAAATGACACTCGGCCATGGATGCATCATTCTTGCTTGGTGTTGATGTTGTGTTGGTGAGATATCAAGTTATTTTTGTGACCCAAGTTGAGATTTGAATTTTGGAATGAGTAAGGCTTTCGGCTATGGTAAATATAAGGGTGATGGATGTTGTGACAGCCCAAAGTTGACCCTAGTCGGGAAGTGGTTTCGGGACCGCTAAACCGAGTCACCGAAATGTTTGAATGTGATACTTATTGTGTAGAATATGTAATTATGAATGTGTGAAAATTTCAAGCTTCAATTTGGTTGATTTCATGTGAATTTAGTCAATAGGACTTATGTGAGAAAATTCTAAAATGTGATAGGTCAATGTGTGAGGACCTATTAGTGCATGTGGACAAAGGGGGGGACTTCCATGTCAAATTCCCCCCCCTAATGAGTAGTGGCCGGCCATGACAAGGAAGGATGGGCAAAACATGTCATGAAACATGTTTTGTTAGTGGAAGAATAAAATAAGGAGTATGGGTAATAAAGAAATGGAAAACAAAAGAAAAAAAATGTGTGTGTAGTGTTTGTCCCCCCATTGCCGTGAGCTAAAGAAGAGAAAGGGGGGAATTTTGTTCATCCTTTTCTCATCTTCATGCTTGCCAAAAACTAGAAAGAAAAACAAAGAAAAATTTTCTCATCCTTTGGTTCATCCTTGGCCAAAAATTTTAAGGAGGAAAGAAGAAGAAAGGTGAAGAGATTCGGCCATGCATGTAGCTAGGCTAAGGTATGTTTGATGATGTTCCATGAGAGGCATGCATGTTTTAGTTGTTAGCTTGAGTTCTACCTAACCCATGGTCTAAATCTTGCTATGTGATGGAAATGGCACTTGACCATGGATGAATCATTCTTGGTTGATGTTTGATGTTGTGGTGATGAGGCATGAGGATGAGTTAAGATTCGGCCTAGGTGGAGGTTGTGTTAATGCCATTGCATGCAAAATATGAAGCTTGTTAATGATGCATGTGATGATGGCTTGATGATTCTTGAACCTCCTTTTTAGCATTTTTTTTGTGTGAGCACATATGTGCATTGGTTGCTAAATGGAGAAGAATCGGCTAGCAAGATGTGTGCTAAGGCCGAATGTAACTTTGCATGTTAATGAGCAATGCATGTGTTAAATTGATGAAAAGGGGGAGGATGCTTTACTAGTGTGTATATGTGTGTATTAAGTGTTGAAATCGACCCCAAAAATGGACATGCATATTCGGCCAAGGGTAAAGAAATTAGCTAATATGTTGTGTTGATGCATGATTTTTTGCATGTATGAGACTTTAATGTCTAATGTATAAATATGGGCTAAGTGCCTTGTGTTCATCTTTTGATGCCTAAATGATGAAATCAATTTATTTGTTTGATTAAGCTCAAGAGCAAAGGGGAAATAAAACCGATAAAGGGAAGGAAAAAGTGGTTGAATAGCTAGCGGAATCGTTCGACAACACCCGAGGTAAGTTCTTGAGTAAGAGAGCTTAAATTTCGATGTGATTAAATCATGCTCTATGTGTGGCTATTGAGCCGAATGTGCAAGGACAATATGTGCCTTGTGTTTGAGTTTCGTAAACGAAAATGAAATATGAATGTACCATGAATTATTGTTAGATGTGCATGATTAATTGAATGCTGTCCGGGCTAAGTCCCGAAGGCTTTGTGCTAAGCGAATATATCCGGACTAAGATCCGAAGGCCTTTGTGCGAGATACTAAATCCGGGTTAAGTCCCGAGGGCATTCGTGCGAGTTATTAAAGCCGGGTTAAGTCCCGAAGGCATTCGTGCGAGTTGTTAAATCCGGGTTACGTCCCGAAGGCATGGTGTGAGTTACTAAAACCGGGCTATGTCCCGAAGGCATTTGAACGAGGAGCTATATCCGGTTAAATCCCGAAGGTACGTGATTTGGTAATGAATGAGCTTGCTGTAAAATTCCAGCGAATACTCGAAAAACATCCCAATATGGGGATATGTTACGTATGTGTTGAATTAAATCGAGCCCTTACAAATAAATGTTCGCTCAGTTGATAAACGAGCTATCGGCCTTCGGCTAAGTTAGTCTATTGTGTATGTGCATAAGGGTTGTTAATGTTGTGAAGCAAGTTTAATATCGATAAATTGCGTATTATGAAATATTCCGTTTAGCTAAATGTGTGATATTCTTTGTTTATGCTGGAATTCCTTGCTCAAACTTACTAAGCATAAATTGCTTACTCGTTACATTGCTCCTCTGTTTTATAGATTTTTGGTTCTCCAGCTATCGGACTCGGGATCTTGAAGTCGAAGTCGCCCACACTATCAAAGGCTCTTTTGGGTACTATTTTGGTTGAATTTTGTTATGGCATGTATAGGACTACCCATTGTTGTCTTTCGAGTACTTTATGAAATGTATAAGTGTACAGCCATGCGAAAATGGCTTGTAGAAGTGGAGTATGGCATTAGACCATTCGTATTTATGAATGTATAGATGGTTTCATGATGTAACTATGTTGGAATGGAAGTGTTGAGCAAATGATCAGCCACTAGAATGGCTAAGTATGATCATATGTGGGCTTATGTATGACAAGGCCCTAGTTGGTCCATGAAACCCCAAATTAGGTAAGGTTCACTTTGAAAACAGAAGCTGATAGCAGCAGTGGTGTGGATTGGAAAAATCACAAGAATTCGTAGGAGTGGAATTAAATAGTGAATAAATTATGTAATCAAACCTTGATGAATCTACTTTCATATGGAAGTAACGAAACAATTATAGGAACAGTACAGAAAGAGATATTCGGGTTCTTGTGGAACAGGGCCAGAACAGTTTCTGGATTCACTGTTCCGCCTTTGGAAATTCACTATAAATTGACCAGAGATAATTAGGGGTCATACCATATATGTATGGATTCCTCTCTGAGTTTAGTTTCCATAGAAATAAACGGCATCAGTATTGAAGCTCTGTGCAGAGAGATATCCCAGTCGTAATGGGAAAAGGTCAGTGTAGTCGACCCCTGTAACATGGGAGACTTTGACTAATAAACTGTACTAATTGGCCTGACCAAAAATTCTAGAAAAAAATCCATAGGTGGGGACATGAGTCTAGTTTCAGGGAAAAATCACAAAATTGATTTTTGAGTTGTGAAACTCAAGATATGATTTTTGAAGCGACTAGTACTCAGACTGGGCAGTGTCTGGAAAAATTTTTCAAAGTTTGTTAACATCTCGTGTCCGACTCCGGTGTCGGTCTCGGGTTCGGGGTGTTACATTTTATTGGTATCAGAGCTACGGTTTAGTCGATTCTAGGACTACCGTAATGTTTTGGGTCTAGCTATACATGCCATTTTATGTGATTACTTGATAGTGTGGTGATTTCTGACAATCGTAAATGTGTTTATTTATAGTAATGGATCCCGATCGTAACCGAGAAGTAGCTGATGATCTTGAGAGTGTAGCGCCTGCTCCCGCACAAGGGACAGTGCCGGCGGACTCTCAAACTAATGCTAGTAATCAGAATGATGAAGCTAGACAAGCATTCTATAGCGTGATGAATGATTGGTTTAACCAATACATTCGAACTAATATGGCTGTTCCACAACCTCCATTCCCGACAAATACTACCCCCGCACCTACAATACCACCGGTAACGGACCAAATAAGGTCAAATAAGCCCCCAGTTGACAGAATCCGAAAACATGGGGCTACTGAATTTAAGGCTATGGATAGCGATGATGCCGAGCAAGCTGAATTTTGGCTGGACAACACTATCCGGGTACTCGATGAGCTATCTTGTACACCCGATGAATGCCTAAAGTGTGCTATCTCCTTGCTACGTGATTCTGCCTACTATTGGTGGAGTACTCTGACTTCTATTGTGCCCCGAGAGCAAGTAACTTGGGAGTTTTTCCAAACTGAGTTTCGGAAAAAGTATATCAGTCAGAGATTTGTTGATCAAAAACGGAAGGAATTTCTTGAGCTTAAGCAAGGCTCCATGTCGGTTACTGATTACGAGCGAAAATTTGTTAGACTTAGCAAATACGCTCGGGAATGTGTTCCGTCCGAAGCTATTATGTGTAAACGCTTCGAGGATGGGCTGAATGAAGATATAAAAATGTTCGTTGGCGTTCTTGAAATACAAGAGTTCGTGGTACTTGTTGAACGAGCTTGTAAAGCCGAAGAGCTTAGAAAAGAAAAGCAAAGAGTTGATGAGGGAACTGGAGAGTTTCGTAAAAGATCCTCGGGGAGGTCTCTTCAACAGACATCGAAGAGATTTCGAGATGATGCGGGCCAGTTTAGAGGCACTTCGGGCCTTTTTGGACGAGATCGTGATCGACCCCCTGTGGGTACACGAGGCACTTCGGTCACCAGTGTTGGGAATGAACGTCGAGACAGGACGAAATGCCGATATTGCGGTAAATGGCATTCGGGGAGTTGTAGATTTCCTGACCGCTCCTGTTACAAATGCGGATCAGTGGACCACTTCATTAAAGATTGCCCGAGGTTGTCGGGGCAGAATGCAAATCAGAGTGGGAGACCGGGTGCTACCACTGCTCGAGGTAGACCATCTGGAAATATGGGCAATGCTGGTGGTAGTCAGAGAGGATCTAGAGATGATATAACCAGATCCGAAGCCCGTGCGCCTGCTAGAGCTTATGCTATACGTGCCCGCGAGGATGCTTCTTCGCCTGATGTTATTACCGGTACATTCACCCTCTTTGATACTAATGTAATTGCTTTGATTGACCCCGGTTCTACTCATTCTTACATATGTGAAACCTTAGCAACCAGTAAGACTTTACCTATTGAGTCTACTGAGTTCGTAATTCGGGTGTCAAATCCCTTGGGTCGTTACGTGCTTGTCGACAAAGTGTGTAAGAAATGTCCCCTGGAAATTCGAGGTTCCTGTTTCCCGGTGAACTTGATGCTCTTGCCGTTTGATGAATTTGATGTTATCCTTGGTTTGGATGGGTTGACCGCGCATGATGCGATTGTGAATTGCAAGAGCAAGACTATTGATTTGAGATGCGCAAATAACGAAGTAGTCCGAATTGAGTCTGCGGACTTAGAGGGGATGCCAGCTGTAATATCAGCAATGTTGGCACAGAAATATGTAAGAAAAGGGTGCGAAGCATACCTTGCGTATGTACTTGGTGACAAAGAATTAGAAAAGAAACCCGAATCTGTGCCGGTGGTTTGTGAATACCCGGATGTTTTTCCGGAAGAATTACCGGGTTTACCACCTGTTCGGGAGGTAGAGTTTGGTATTGAGCTTGTACCTGGGACTACGCCGATTTCGATAGCTCCGTATCGTATGGCACCAACCGAGTTAAAGGAGTTGAAAGCTCAGTTGCAAGAACTGACGGATAGAGGTTTCGCTCGACCAAGTTTCTCACCTTGGGGTGCACCAGTATTGTTCGTGAAAAAGAAGGACGGAACCATGAGGTTGTGCATTGACTATCGTCAGCTGAATAAAGTGACGATAAAGAACAAATATCCGTTGCCGCGCATCGATGATTTGTTCGACCAACTGAAGGGAGCCTCAGTGTTCTCAAAAATAGATTTGAGATCGGGCTATTATCAGTTGCGAATCCGAGATTCAGATATTCCCAAAACTGCCTTCAGAACGAGATATGGTCACTACGAATTCTTAGTGATGCCGTTTGGGCTCACTAATGCCCCTGCAGTATTTATGGATTTGATGAATCGGATCTTCAGACCGTATTTGGATCGGTTCGTAGTGGTGTTCATTGATGACATTTTGGTCTATTCAAGAGACGAGACCGAACATGCTGAGCATCTGAGGCTAGTGCTGCAAATTTTGCGGGATAAGCAGTTATATGCTAAGTTCAGTAAGTGTGAGTTCTGGTTAAGAGAGGTTAGCTTCTTGGGTCATGTGGTATCCGCGTCGGGTATTCGAGTTGACCCGAACAAAATTTCAGCCATACTTGACTGGAAACCTCCGAGAAACGTTACTGAAGTTCGGAGCTTTTTGGGGCTCGCCGGTTATTACCGACGATTTGTGAAAGGTTTCTCGATGATAGCCACACCAATGACGAAGCTACTTCAAAAGGATGTTAAGTTCGAGTGGACGGAGAAATGTCAGAAAAGTTTCGACCAACTGAAAACTCATTTGACTGAAGCTCCAATTTTGGTGCAACCCGAATCAGGTAAAGAGTTTGTCATTTATAGTGACGCATCCCTACTTGGGTTGGGTTGCGTATTGATGCAAGAAGGTCGAGTCGTGGCCTATGCGTCGAGACAATTGAAGCCACACGAGAGGAATTATCCGACCCATGATCTCGAACTAGCTGCCATCGTGTTTGCTTTAAAAATATGGCGACATTATCTGTTTGGTGAGAAGTGCCATGTATTTTCGGATCACAAAAGTCTCAAATATTTGATGACTCAACGAGACTTGAATCTGCGACAAAGACGTTGGCTTGAGTTGTTGAAAGATTACGAGCTTGTCATTGATTACCACCCGGGAAAGGCTAACGTGGTTGCGGACGCCTTAAGCCGGAAGTCATTATTTGCTTTTCGAGCGATGAACGTACATTTGTCTGTTCTACCAGACAGTGTGTTAGTAGCTGAATTAAAAGCTAAACCATTGTTGACTCACCAAATTCGTGAAGCTCAGAAAGTCGATGATGAATTGGTTGCAAAACGGGCTAAGTGTTTTCCGAACGAGGAATCAGAGTTTCAAATTGATGATGATGATTGTTTGAGGTTCAGAAATCGTTTGTGTGTTCCAAGGAATTCGGAACTCATTTCGATGATTCTGAACGAAGCCCATTGTAGCCGAATGTCAATTCACCCGGGGAGTACGAAAATGTACAATGATTTGAAACGTCAATTTTGTTGGCATGGTATGAAACGGGACATCTCTGACTTTGTTTCGAGATGTTTAATATGTCAACAAGTGAAAGCGGAACATCAAGTGCCTTCAGGATTACTCCAGCCGATCATGATACCCGAGTGGAAATGGGATCGAGTCACAATGGACTTTGTGTCCGGACTGCCCTTGTCAGCAAGTAAGAAGGATGCGATATGGGTTATTGTTGATAGACTGACTAAGTCGGCTCATTTCATCCCCGTACGTACGGATTTTTCATTGGAGAAACTAGCTGAATTGTACGTTTATCAAATTGTGAGATTACACGGGGTACCTGTTTCTATCGTGTCGGATAGAGATCCGAGATTCACCTCACGATTTTGGAAGAAATTGCAAGAAGCTCTGGGTACCAAGCTGCATTTTAGCACTGCTTTTCACCCCCAAACCGATGGTCAATCCGAGAGGATAATTCAGATACTTGAGGATATGTTGAGATGTTGCATCCTCGAGTTCAGTAGTTCATGGGAACGGTATTTACCTTTGATTGAATTCGCTTACAACAATAGTTTTCAATCAAGTATTAAGATGGAACCTTACGAGGCTTTGTACGGTCGTAAATGTCGTACACCATTGTTTTGGACCGAGCTCGGTGAAAGCAAAATTTTCGGAATTGATTTGATTAGAGATGCTGAACAGAAAGTAAAGGTAATCCGTGAAAGTCTGAAGGTAGCCACGGATCGTCAGAAATCGTACGCAGATTTGAAACGAAAAGACATCGAGTATCAGGTGGGAGACAAAGTGTTCCTTAAGGTTTCACCTTGGAAAAAGATACTCAGGTTCGGCCGTAAGGGCAAGTTGAGCCCAAGATTCATTGGGCCGTACAAAATCTCTGAACGAGTTGGTCCGGTTGCGTATAGATTGATTTTTCCCCCGGAGCTTGAAAAGATTCATGACGTCTTTCATGTTTCGATGCTTCGATGCTATCGATCTGATCCATCGCATATAATTAGCCCATCAGAGGTTGAAATTCAAGTCGACATGAGCTATGAAGAAGAACCGATGCGTATCCTAGCTCGTGAAGTGAAGGAGTTGCGAAACAAAAGAGTTCCGCTAGTAAAGGTGTTATGGCTCAAACACGGGATCGAGGAAGCAACTTGGGAGACCGAGAGCTCGATGAAAGAACGATACCCAAACCTATTTACCGGTAAGATTTTCGGGGACGAAAATTTCTTAAGTGGGGGAGAGTTGTGACAGCCCAAAGTTGACCCTAGTCGGGAAGTGGTTTCGGGACCGCTAAACCGAGTCACCGAAATGTTTGAATGTGATACTTATTGTGTAGAATATGTAATTATGAATGTGTGAAAATTTCAAGCTTCAATTTGGTTGATTTCATGTGAATTTAGTCAATAGGACTTATGTGAGAAAATTCTAAAATGTGATAGGTCAATGTGTGAGGACCTATTAGTGCATGTGGACAAAGGGGGGGACTTGCATGTCAAATTCCCCCCTAATGAGTAGTGGCCGGCCATGACAAGGAAGGATGGGCAAAACATGTCATGAAACATGTTTTGTTAGTGGAAGAATAAAATAAGGAGTATGGGTAATAAAGAAATGGAAAACAAAAGAAAAAAAATGTGTGTGTAGTGTTTGTCCCCCCATTGCCGTGAGCTAAAGAAGAGAAAGGGGGGGAATTTTGTTCATCCTTTTCTCATCTTCATGCTTGCCAAAAACTAGAAAGAAAAACAAAGAAAAATTTTCTCATCCTTTGGTTCATCCTTGGCCAAAAATTTTAAGGAGGAAAGAAGAAGAAAGGTGAAGAGATTCGGCCATGCATGTAGCTAGGCTAAGGTATGTTTGATGATGTTCCATGAGAGGCATGCATGTTTTAGTTGTTAGCTTGAGTTCTACCTAACCCATGGTCTAAATCTTGCTATGTGATGGAAATGGCACTTGACCATGGATGAATCATTCTTGGTTGATGTTTGATGTTGTGGTGATGAGGCATGAGGATGAGTTAAGATTCGGCCTAGGTGGAGGTTGTGTTAATGCCATTGCATGCAAAATATGAAGCTTGTTAATGATGCATGTGATGATGGCTTGATGATTCTTGAACCTCCTTTTTAGCATTTTTTTTGTGTGAGCACATATGTGCATTGGTTGCTAAATGGAGAAGAATCGGCTAGCAAGATGTGTGCTAAGGCCGAATGTAACTTTGCATGTTAATGAGCAATGCATGTGTTAAATTGATGAAAAGGGGGAGGATGCTTTACTAGTGTGTATATGTGTGTATTAAGTGTTGAAATCGACCCCAAAAATGGACATGCATATTCGGCCAAGGGTAAAGAAATTAGCTAATATGTTGTGTTGATGCATGATTTTTGCATGTATGAGACTTTAATGTCTAATGTATAAATATGGGCTAAGTGCCTTGTGTTCATCTTTTGATGCCTAAATGATGAAATCAATTTATTTGTTTGATTAAGCTCAAGAGCAAAGGGGAAATAAAACCGATAAAGGGAAGGAAAAAGTGGTTGAATAGCTAGCGGAATCGTTCGACAACACCCGAGGTAAGTTCTTGAGTAAGAGAGCTTAAATTTCGATGTGATTAAATCATGCTCTATGTGTGGCTATTGAGCCGAATGTGCAAGGACAATATGTGCCTTGTGTTTGAGTTTCGTAAACGAAAATGAAATATGAATGTACCATGAATTATTGTTAGATGTGCATGATTAATTGAATGCTGTCCGGGCTAAGTCCCGAAGGCTTTGTGCTAAGCGAATATATCCGGACTAAGATCCGAAGGCCTTTGTGCGAGATACTAAATCCGGGTTAAGTCCCGAGGGCATTCGTGCGAGTTATTAAAGCCGGATTAAGTCCCGAAGGCATTCGTGCGAGTTGTTAAATCCGGGTTACGTCCCGAAGGCATGGTGTGAGTTACTAAAACCGGGCTATGTCCCGAAGGCATTTGAACGAGGAGCTATATCCGGTTAAATCCCGAAGGTACGTGATTTGGTAATGAATGAGCTTGCTGTAAAATTCCAGCGAATACTCGAAAAACATCCCAATATGGGGATATGTTACGTATGTGTTGAATTAAATCGAGCCCTTACAAATAAATGTTCGCTCAGTTGATAAACGAGCTATCGGCCTTCGGCTAAGTTAGTCTATTGTGTATGTGCATAAGGGTTGTTAATGTTGTGAAGCAAGTTTAATATCGATAAATTGCGTATTATGAAATATTCCGTTTAGCTAAATGTGTGATATTCTTTGTTTATGCTGGAATTCCTTGCTCAAACTTACTAAGCATAAATTGCTTACTCGTTACATTGCTCCTCTGTTTTATAGATTTTTGGTTCTCCAGCTATCGGACTCGGGATCTTGAAGTCGAAGTCGCCCACACTATCAAAGGCTCTTTTGGGTACTATTTTGGTTGAATTTTGTTATGGCATGTATAGGACTACCCATTGTTGTCTTTCGAGTACTTTATGAAATGTATAAGTGTACAGCCATGCGAAAATGGCTTGTAGAAGTGGAGTATGGCATTAGACCATTCGTATTTATGAATGTATAGATGGTTTCATGATGTAACTATGTTGGAATGGAAGTGTTGAGCAAATGATCAGCCACTAGAATGGCTAAGTATGATCATATGTGGGCTTATGTATGACAAGGCCCTAGTTGGTCCATGAAACCCCAAATTAGGTAAGGTTCACTTTGAAAACAGAAGCTGATAGCAGCAGTGGTGTGGATTGGAAAACTCACAAGAATTCGTAGGAGTGGAATTAAATAGTGAATAAATTATGTAATCGAACCTTGATGAATCTACTTTCATATGGAAGTAACGAAACAATTATAGGAACAGTACAGAAAGAGATATTCGGGTTCTTGTGGAACAGGGCCAGAACAGTTTCTGGATTCACTGTTCCGCCTTTGGAAATTCACTATAAATTTACCAGAGATAATTAGGGGTCATACCATATATGTATGGATTCCTCTCTGAGTCTAGTTTCCATAGAAACAAACGGCATCAGTATTGAAGCTCTGTGCAGAGAGATATCCCAGTCGTAATGGGAAAAGGTCAGTGTAGTCGACCCCTGTAACATGGGAGACTTTGACTAATAAACTGTACTAATTGGCCTGACCAAAAATTCTAGAAAAAAATCCATAGGTGGGGACATGAGTCTAGTTTCAGGGAAAAATCACAAAACTGATTTTTGAGTTGTGAAACTCAAGATATGATTTTTGAAGCGACTAGTACTCAGACTGGGCAGTGTCTGGAAAAATTTTTCAAAGTTTGTTAACATCTCGTGTCCGACTCCGGTGTCGGTCTCGGGTTCGGGGTGTTACAGATGTTGTGTCATGCTAAATCTAGATGAACAATGTTAGTGCTTATATCTCGATATTCATGAGTTTCTTTCTTGGTTTTACCTCAAACCCATGAAGTATTTTTAATTGGTGTTGTTAGAGGTTTCGGTCATGGGATTATAAGCTTGTTAGTTTTGATGGTGAAATTTATGCCTTGTAAGGGTAAATGGTGTCTTGATGCATTCGGCCATGGTAGAAAGTAGATGTGAAATGGTAGTAAGATGAAATGCAAAATGTTAGTATTTGATTACTAGTGTATAAATGCGTATTAGCCGAGTTTTGAATTTGAAACAAAACGATATATAATCAATACAAGTAACCATACTTGTAGGAAGTATTAAGCATATAATTGGCCTCAACATATACATGCATACTCGGCCACATGAGAATATTAGTGTTGCATGTATTCGGTTAGAGGCAAGCACATTGATGCCTTTATCTTGGTTTAGACAATCGGCTAAAAGGGAGTGTGGGTTAATATGTTGAGTTGATGCATGATTTCACATGTATGTGACTTTAATGTCTAATGTATAAATATGGGCTAAGTACCTTGTGTTCCTCTTTTCGATGCTCAAATGATTAAATCAATTTATTTGTTAAATTAAGCTCAAGAGCAAAGGGGATCTAAATCCGATAAAGGGAAGGAAAAAGTGGTCGAATAGCCATCGAAATCGTTCGACAACATCCGAGGTAAGTTTTCGAGTAACGAGACTTAGTTTACGATTTGATTAAGTCATGACGTATGAGCGTAACAAATATACGGTGATATGATGATTCTACTTGAATTTTATGTTGAGTTAATTTGTCTATACGTGTGACGGGTAGCCGTATGTGCATAGAGATCGTGTCATAAAGCAAACTAAACCATGCTGTTTGTATGTGGCTAGTGAGCCGAAAATGGGATTGCTTAATACGTGACGTGTGATTGAACTCCAATTATGAAAATGAAATATAGATGTGTCATGATTTATTGATATGTGTATGAATATTTGGATGAAAACCGGGCTAAGTCCCGAAGGCATCTGCACTAGTGACTAATCCGGGCTAAGTTCCGAAGGCATCTGTGCGAGTTACTAAACCCGGGCTAAGTCCCGAAGGCATTTGTGCGAATTACTAAATCCGGGCTAAGTCCCGAAGGCATTTGTGCGAGTTACTAAATCCGGGCTAAGTCCCGAAGGGAATTGTGCGAGTTACTCTAACCGGGCTATGTCCCGAAGGCATTTGAGCGAGTAGTTATATCCGGTTAAATTCCGAAGGTATGTGATTTGGGAATGAGCGATCTGCTATAATAATTTCAATTAATACGCTCGTAAAATCCCAGCGATGAGGTATGTTTCGTATGTGCTTTGAATTAGTTGAGCCCTTACAAATAACTATTCGCTCAGTTGATAAATGAGCTACCGGCCTTTGGCTAAGTTGATCTTTGTGTATGAATATAAGGGTTGGTAATGTGAAGTAAGTATGATATTGAGAATTTGTGCATATGAAATTATTTGTTTAGCTACATGAATGTTATACTTTGGTTGTGTCTAAATTCATGGCTCAAACTTACTAAGCATTAAATGCTTACTCCGTTTCTTTGATTCTCTGTTTTATAGATTTTGGTTTGTCAGCTATCGGACTCGGGATTGTTGAAGTCGAAGTCGCCCACACTATCAAAGCCCCCTTTTTGGTACACTTTTGGTTGAACTTTGAAATGGCATGTATATGACTACCCTTTTTGTTGTGGGTCATGGACCCCTTTGGATTTGTAAAACTTTGGATAGCCATGCGAAAATGGCTTATATATGTTTTGAGCATAATGTTATAGTCATCTTGAATGAATATGTTCATTAAGAGGCATGGAAATGTTTGGCAACGATTAGCCATTAGAATGGTTCATCATGATCATATTTTGTGCTATATATGCTAAAGGGCTAGTTGAATCATGGAAACTATGTAATCGGTAAAGTCTACCTTAAAAATAGATGCTGATAGCAGCAGTGACGTGAATGTGAAAAATCACTAAAAATAGTAGGAATGGAATTAAATAGTGAATAAATTATGTAATCGAACCTTGATGAATCTATTTTCATAGGAAAGTAACAAAATGATCATATGAACAGTATAATATGAGATATTTAAGTTTTCGCGAAACGGGGCCAGAACGGTTTCTGGATTCCCTGTTCCGACTTTGGAAATTCATTATAAATTAACCAGAGATAATTAGAAGTCATGCCATATATGTAAAGATTCCTTTTCAAGTCTAGTTTCTATAGAAACAAACGGAATCAGTATTGAATCCCTGTACAGGGAGATATCCAAGTCGTAATGCATGGAGGTCAGTGTAGCCGAACCCTGAAACAGGGGAGACTTTAACTAATAAACTGTACTAATTGGCTCGACCAAAAATTCTAGAAAAATGTTTTTAGATGGATATATGAGTCTAGTTTCAGGAAAAATTTACGGAACTGGTTTTCGAGTTTTGAAACTCGAGATATGATTTTTATGGTGACAGTGACGCAGTTAGCCAGCTCGTCTGGAAATTTTAAAATGGACTATACAAATAAGTGAGTTAAGTCTGCGAACCCCTCGTGTCTGAATCCGGCAACGGTCTCGGGTACGGGGTGTTACACATATTCCCAGGCATATTTTCTTAACCGTACAAATTCTATTTCGTACTCAGTTACAGTCATTCGACCCTGCTTCAATTTTAGAAACTCTTTATGTTTCTAATCGAGGAATCTCTGGCTTATGTCATTTTTTCGAAACTCAGTATGAAAGAATTCCCAGGTAACCCATTCTCTAGGAAATATCGATGTCAATGTTTTTTACCAGTGATATGCATTATCTCTAAGCAAAGATACTACGCATTTGATACGTTCATCTGGAGTACAAGACAATTCATCGAACACTCAGATAGTGTTCTCAAGCCAAAACTCTACTCTCTCAGCATCATCATCAACTGTAGCCTGAAACTCTTCAACCCTGTGTTTACGAATCTTATCAACAGGTGGCTTACTCAATCGAATCAGATCTATTACAAGTGGCACAACTGAGACGTGTTGAGGAATAGGTGGGGGTAGAGGTTGTTGAGCAGCCAAATTCATTCGTACAAATTTCGTGAACCACTCACTCATCATTTGAAAGAAGGCTTGCTTAACCTCTCCTCCCTGACTACTAGAAATAGGCCTAGAATCGGACTACACTGTCCCTTGAGCGGGAGCGGGTGCATTACTTTCCACATCGTCAGCTATTACTCGACCGGGATCCATTTGCTATATGAAAAACACATTTTTACTGTCGGGAATCATCACACTATTGCAGTTTATGTAATATCCCGAATTAGGGCCTAATCGAAATAGTGGTTTCGTGACCATAAATCCGAGATAGAAATAATTATTTTATAATTATTTTGATGTTTATGATATGATTGCATGATTGTGTGAAAATTTCGTGATGAAATCCTATGCCTAAAGTGCTTAAATTGAAATTAGGGACTAAATCGAATAATTTGCAAAACTTGCATTCTAGGAGTTTTTAGTATGAAATTGTTTTGGAATATTAATGAGGAGGTCTTAAATAGCAATTTGACCAATTTCTAAGTCTATGGACAAAAATTGGACATGGATGGAATTTTGGAAAGTTTAGTAGTAAGGGCATTTTGGTCATTTAGTTATTAAAATGAATTAAAAACAAAATTAAAAGCCAATTTTTGTCCATCTTCTTCATTAGGCCGAAATTTCAAGGGTTCTCCATGGTTAGGGTTTGTTTCAACCTTTCAAGCTCCATAGTAAGTGATTCCAAGCCCCGTTTTTAATGTTATTTAAGTTTTTAGAATCCCGGTAGCTCGATTAAGCTTATGCTAGCAATAATTCAACCTAGGGTTCATATTTGGAAAAATACCCGTAGGTTAAATTTGTGTATTTTGGTGTTTTATGATAGATTATGAGGTTTTAAATTATGTTAGACAACTTGTACTACTCGGTTTTAAGCGAAAACGAGTAAAAGGGCTTAATCAGTAAAAATACCTAATAGTCATAAGTACATGTTAGAGTGTGAATTTGATGTTTCCATAGAAGGGAAAAATGATCAACATGTCATAAAACATAAGAATAAGGGATGAAGTTTGATTCCCGAGCCTAGGGGCAAAAGTGTAATTATGCAAAAGTTTAGGGGCAAAAATGTAATTTTGCCAAAGTTTGTATTAAATGTTGTTTTGATGAATGTATGTATTAAATAAGATTAATTTGGCATTATAGATCAAGAGAAACGAGATTCAAGTCGCGATCGAGGGAAAAACAAAGTTACGAAGAATAGGCTCGATTGCTAATAATTTTGTACCGAGGTAAGATTCATGTGTAAATGTAGTGACATAATTGTCTTTTAAAGCAATTTAATGTTGTTTATATGATATGATGCTTATTATTATCATGAAATGTTATGTTTTGTGGTTATTGTTGAATAATATGTAATTATGTGAATTACTTGATAAGTATGAACTATCACCGAAGTATCGATTTCGATATTCCGTGGAAGACGGCAAAGATGTGTAATCGAGGAAAAATCTCGTTTGAACCTTGGGAATAGATTAGAATACAAGTGACATGTCACTAGGATGGTTGAGTTTCGAACTCGTTGAGTTGAGTCCGAGTTCGTGAGATGTAACTAGGCATCCAAGCTCGTTGAGTTGAGTCCGAGTTCACTTATGGATGCGAACGCCCGAGCTCATTGAGTTGAGTCCGAGTTCACTTATGGGCGGGTTACATGTAGCTTGGCTACATAAGTTCCGCAGGCTATTGAGTTTGTTTAGCTGCAGGTATGGCTCTTATGTTCATGAGATCCGCGTATTCGAATTATATTCCGATGTGTTCAACGGGTGAATCTTACGTGAATAAGAAGAAGGCCTAAAATGAAGGTAACATGTTGGTAAGTGTGGTAAATGAGAAAATTTGACAGGTATGTGCTTAAACCCTCGGGTTGAAAACTTGGTATGATGAAATCATAGGAAGATATTAAATGTAAATGAAACATGAATGTCTTGGAGTTGTTTATGCAAATGATGTTTTATATGAGATTGTGTGATTATGTTACTTGCTATTTGCATGTGAACTTACTAAGAATTTGTGCTTACTCCCTCCTTTTCTTTCATTGTAGTTTTGACAAGCCAGCTTGAGAATCGGATAGGTCGAAGACTCGTTCACACTATCCGAAGGCTTAAATTGGTAAAATGGCTTGTGTATTTGAATGTGGCATGTATGGCAAAACACTCACTTTGTGTAATTGATCTTATGATATGGCTATGGTTTGGTAAGAAAAGGGTTTGTAAATGATTAGCCATTGGAATGGCCAATCTAAGTCATATTTGGTGTTATGTATGTTTAAAATGCTATTTAGTCCATGAAAATCCTTAGTAAAGTGAAATTTGCCATAAAACAGAATCTGACAGCAGCAGTGATGTAAATTTGAAAAATCACTAACAATAGTAGAAATGGAATTAAATGATGAGTAAGTTATGAAGTTTAAGCTTAATTAGTCTATTTTCATATGGATTGAACAAAACAGGTATATAAATTATATTTTATGAGATATTTGAATTTTTGTGAAATAGGGCCAGAGTGATTTCTAGAACCCCTGTTCTGACTTTAAAAATTCATCATAAACTGTAAAAAAATAATTAGAAGTCATTATTTATATTTAAAGATTCCTTATTGAGTCTAGTTTTAAGAGAAACAAACTTCATAGTCATTGAAATTCTGTACAGAGAGATATCTGATTTGTAATATACAGAGGTCAAAGCAGTCAAACCCTGAAACAGGGGAGATTTTAACTAATAAACTGTACTAATTGGTTTGACCAAAAATTCTAGAAAACAATTATTAAATATATATATGAGTCTAGTTTTAGGAAAAATTTACGGAATTGGATTTCGAGTTTCAGAACTCGAGAAATGAATTTTTAAGTGACTGTGACGCAGATTGCTAGCTTGACTGGAAATTTTAAAAATAAATTGTTTGAGCTGTTTAAGTAATGAATTAAGTCTGTTAACACCTCGTGTTCGACTCCGGCGACGGTCTCAGGTACGGGGCATTACAGTTTATATATATGAAATGTATAACTAGACTCTCACTCGCTACATTAGTCTTAGAATTGACTAAACCGTAGCTCTGATACCAATAAATGTAACACCCCTAACCCATATCCGACTCCAGAATAGGGTTATGAGGCATTACCAAACAACACATCCCATTCACATACATTTATATATTCATTTTCAAAAAACTATTCACAAACATTCACATTGTCCCTTATAAGGTTCTGCGAGACCTTAAAACATGCTTAAGAGTGGTACGGGACTAAACCGATCACATATAAAAATTTTGAACACTTAGAAAAATTTTACATTCATAGGTCACATGCTCGTGTAAGCAGGCCATGTGTCTCACACGGCTACAAGACACGCCCGTGTCCTAGACTGTTTGAAAACAGAGCATACATACTAACTTGCACCACACGGTCGGAGACACGTCGTGTGCCTTGGCTGTGGGAAAATTGGAGAGGTTACTGACTTGGGTCATACGCCCAACCACACGCCTGTGTCTCACCCGTGTACCCTTCGAAATGGTCACACACAGTCGTCAGACACACCCGTGTGTCTAAGCCTTACTAGAGACTGACTTAAATTGTAAGGCTACCTCAAGGGACACACGACAGTGTAACATGACCATGTGTCGTACACGGCTGAGACACACGCCCGTGTCTCTGCCCGTGTGGACAAAAATAAGCCATTTGTAAAGCTAATTTGCCACCCTACTCTCAAGTACATAAAGCAACCAAATTGATACTCTTTCAACCAATATATAGGTAGCCAAAACATTCCAAATCAAACATACATTAAGTCATCTATCAACCACCAAGTCGACTACTAAATTCCATATCCAAAACATACTAAATTCTAATATATTTCATATCACAAACCACACCATACTATCATCTCAAAATGTCATACTTTAAGCAACAATACCACAACTTACAACTATCCAAAATAGCCAACACATAACCAAACCAAACACATGATTTAAGCCAAATTAAATGGCCAATACATTCCAACATTTTCAACAAAAGCAAGCCAAATCTCATGGCTATATTAATCTCAAAACATATTATCAACTCACTAGCCTATACATGTCATATAACATATATTCAAAGCTTCAAAAGTACCAACAAGTTGATTTGCTAGTGTGATGATAGTTCCCGATGATCCCCGATGTCCGAGCTAGCTTCGATACTCTATAAAACAAAGACAAATATCACACAGTAAGCTTCATAGCTTAGTAAGTTCGTACCAAATATACTCAATAGTTCATCTAATACAAAACATCAATTTAATAAACACTTAGTAATTCTTATATCATCATTCAATTCTAATCCATCACCATTTAACATGTATATGCAAATTCATCAAGCTTCATAAACATAGTATCAACTACCAGATAGGTATCGTACATACCTGAACTTTTCCGTATTTATTTCATTCTCACCTCTTTGTTCAATATATTAATTCGTTCGGAAGTCTTTCTATGCTCTAAGAATTTGCACATTTAGTACATCAGTGATTAGCCGAAGCTATAACGATCTCACACACTTAGTGCCATCACATTAAACCGAAGCTATCTCAGTATCGCACACTTAGTGCCTCATATAGCCGAAACTATTCCAATTCGCACACTAAGTGCTATTTATAGCCGAAGCTATTTTGAAACGCACACTAAGTGCCAAACATAGTCGATTTATCGTTGTACGCAATTGTAATCACATATATACAATTTATGCATTATTAAAGCATTAAAAACATAATTGTAACATCACTTCTCACATACGAATTTACCTCGTACTCGAAATTGACAAATCAGATCAATTATGATAACCTTCAATTTTCCCGATCTAAATCCGAGTTGTTTCTTTCTTGATCTATATGTATTCAAAATTAACCCATTTAATCACCAATTCATTCAATTCAATCTACAAACTCATAAATGGGTATTTTGCACATTAGCCCCCTAATTTTTCACATTTTCTCAATTTAGTCCTTATTTTAAAACAACTCAAAATACACAAAATTTCAACATGCTCATGTTGGACCAAATTTTCCTTTGGTCCCTAGCAGCCCATTAATTTCGTTTATTTCACATTTAGACCACTAAATTTTCAAATTTCATAATTTAGTTCACAATAAGCATGTTTATCAAAAATCACTTAATTAAACATGAATATCAGACACCAAGCTTGTATAATTCATCATCAAACATCATAAAGCTCAAGAATTCATCAATAGAAACTTTGAAAATCATCAATACTTTCAAAAATTTAAGATGGGCTAGCTAGAACTCAAAGAAACGATCACAAAAACATAGAAACCATCAAAAACCGAGCAGAATTGGAGTTACAATTAAGCTAAGCAATGGTCGAACCTTTCAAACCCTAAAATGGCATTCTTTCCTCTTAAATTTTGGCAATTGATAAAGATGATAACAATTATAATTTGTTTGTTTTATTTAATATCATAATAATCATCAATTTACCAAAATAACCTTGTTAATAAACTATATAAAACACTTAATATAAGTCCATCTTTGTCCACTTACCTCGCAGTCAGAATAGAGGAACCGAATCGACTATTCGATAACTTTCGATTTCCCTCGATCTAAATCTAATTTCTTTCGTTCTTGATCTATATATATTCAAAATTAACTCTTTTATTCATCAACACATTCAATTTAGTCCACAAACACATATTTGGGAATTTTTGCACTTTATCCCCTAAAGTTTCACATTTATTCAATTTAGTCCCTATTTCACAAAAACACAAATTACACAAAATTTAATAAGACCCAGATTAGCAGAATTCTCTATAGGTCCCTAGCAATTCATATTTCAAATTTATTTCACATTTAACCCTTCAATTTACACTTTTCACAATTAAATCCCTAATTGACATTTTTGTCAAAAATCACTTTACAAAACATGTATATCAAACACCAAGCTTGCATAATTCATCATCAAACATCATAAAACTCATGAGTTCATCAATGACATTTTTCAAAATCACTAACAAACTCAAAAATTAAGGTATGGGCTAGCTAGTACTCAAAGCAATGATCACAAAAACATAAAAAATCATCAAAAATCGAGTTAAAACAGTACCTTAATCAAAGCTTCAAGTTGTCAAAACCATAAACACATTCAATCTTTCTTTTCTTCCTCAAATTTGGTGCAAAGAAGATGATAATAGACTAATTTCATGTTTGTTTTATTTTAATTATACATTAATTCTATTATTACCATTTTAACCTTTGTTTAAAACATTCTAATTCATATAATTGAAGGACATTTATGTCTATCTCCACTAACCATGGTCTAATTAAAACATAATGACCTTTCATTTAATAGGCCATGGCAATTAAACACTTTTAACTTATAGCATGCTACTTTTGCATTTTACGCGATTAAGTCATTTTTCTCAAATTGAGCTATTAGACGATAAAATTAGCTCACGAAATTTTCACACATGCATATTCACATGCTGTAAACACCAAAGATAATATTAAAATAATTTTTTGATATCAGATTTGAGGTCCCAAAACCACTATTTTGATTTAGCTAAAACTAGGCTGTTACAAGTAGTTTACTAAAAATAGAGAGGTTTAGTCTCTTCAAGCTTTTCCAATGAGTGGCTGGCCATGCTTAGTAGATTTTGAGTTGAATTTTGCTTGATTTTTAAGCAATTTAAATGCCATAACAACTCAGTACTGAGACTCGGTTAAATGTAAATCTTGGGGCAAATCTCTAATTTCTTCAACATTGCAAGGACCTTGTGTAATTAAACCAAAAAGTAGTTTATATGGAAAGGCATGTGTAGCCAAAATTGGGTTGACTTGGTCTTCAATTTGGATGGTTTTTGTAATCCAACAAAGCTATCAAACCTATCCAAAATAAATCAATAAATTAAAGGACCAAAGAATAAAATAATTAATTAATTAAAACCCAAATTATTAATGAAATATTTTAAAATGAAGTAATAAATATAATTTTATATTTTATTATTTAATATAATCATGCACGACCCATTTTATGTCTTAAAAATATAATATGTTCAAATAAATATAAAATAAGTCATTTTATGCATGAAAACTATATAATAAAGCATAAAATCACATTTTAATAATTTCAATGTCCTAATTTCATATTTTCACATATTTCATTAATTTATTAAACAATTACTTAGCTTTAACAACGAATATAAGTAAAAAGGTGATAAATTGCATAGGAAAAATCCTATATATTTTTCAATTTACACACTTCCAAACTTAAATTATTGCTCATCCCAAGTAATGTTTATGCACAGCAAAAGGTCTTGCTAAGGCAAAATTGCTAATTGTGTTAGCAGCATCAATCTTTGACCCATAATCATGCATTAATAACTTCATGTTCATAGATCTTCTTTATTAACAAGTAAGTCATATGCAAACATTTTTAGAGTTTCATACTAAGTTTCAAAATTTGCCAACATGAATCATAGTTTGTATGTATGTCACAGCCACAGATAACATTCTTCATTCAACATAATTTCTTAGCAATCAAGCAAACAATTATAAGGCTTATTTATGATCTTCATATGTTGAACTTAGTACTTCCTCTCCATTAATGTAGGTGACATAATCATCAAATCAATAGTTCTTTTATAAGGTTGTAATGGGGCTCGGTTAAAGATAGGGATTTTAAGAGATGAGACATTTTGGTTGCAAAATCTTAACCTTTAACTTTGTCTTAGATTTCTTGAAATATAGCCTTTTTCTTTAAGTGAACCTTTGGAACACCCCCAAACTTATTTTGAACTCAAGCTCATACATTTTTCTTTGTGGAGACTTAGCAATCTTTTCTTCGCTCTTCCTTTATCTCATTCTTTTTTTTAAGTATGAGCACATACATCTTTTTGAAAATTTCTTCAAATGTTGATTACCAAGACAACTTTAGTTAAGATGGGTATACAAAATTAGGATAACTTCAAAAGATGGTAATGTGGCTTATAATGTAGGGTCATTGCAATAAATAGGCCTTTAAGCTCAAAATTACAGTTTCAAGGGTTTAATATCATAGCGTTAGCTTGAAAAGGCTCAAACGATCCAAAGAAATAATGGCTATATCAATTTAGATTTTTATGTCCCCTAGGATTTCTCCTCAAGAAAGTTACTAAATCAATTCTAAAGAGATAACCATTCATGCATGTCTAATCTCAAGAGAAACTAAGTTTTCATGACAAACATTACTAAGGCTAAGATTGTAACATCTCGAATTAGGGCCTAGTCAGAATAGTAGTTTTGAAACCACAAATTTGAGATAGAAATAATTATTTTATGAATGTTACGAGGTCCATGATACATATGCATTCCTGTGTGAAAATGTTGATGAGAAATTTTACAAATAAGGTGTCCAATTAAGTTATTAGGACTAAATTGCAATAAGTGAAAAACATGTGTTCTAGTTGATTTAAGGGCTTAATTGTGATTAGATTTGAAATTTGAAGTCCTTATTTGTCAAATAGACCATTATATGTCATTATGGACAAAAATGGACGTAGGAGGGATAAAATATCAAAGTTTTAATGGAAAGGCATTTTGGTCCATTGGTTATTAAAAGAATTAAAAAGGAAAAATAGTCAAAAATTATGTCCATCTTCATCCTCCTTGGCCGAATTTCACAAGGAGCCATAGCTAGGGTTTCTTTCATCTTTCAAGCTCAAAGTAAGTGCATCTTAGCCCCGTTTTTAATGTTCCTTATATTTTTGAAGTCCTCGAAGCTCAATTTAATTATTTCTACCCTTAATTTGAGCTAGGGTTCATGTACAAAAATATACCCCTGAATGATATGCTTGTGCTTTGATGTCTAATGGAATAATATGAAAGCTTGAGTTGTGATGAACAACTTTTACTAGGTGGTTTTTGGTGAAATTGATAAAAAGGACCTAATTGTAAAAGTTGTAGAACCTATGTGTAAAAGTATGAATAAATGAAAAATGTGAGTTGGTATAGGAGAGAAAATGATTTGGCTAGGCTTGAATAATGGGAAAAATGGGTACTTTTCATTTTACGAGCCTATGGGTAATTTCATAATTTTGTGAAATTTAGGGGCAAAATTGTATTTTTTCCATATTGTGATATTTGGACTGAATTGAATAATAATGTATTAAATGAGTTAAATGTGCTATTATAGATCAAAAGGGACGAGGGATAGACATTGACCGAGGAAAATGCAAGGTTGTGGACTAAATGGCAAATTGTCATATTTTGCACTGAGGTAAGTTGGGTGTAAGTAAATTAACAATTCCATTATCATGCGTTTAATAATTGATGTTCTATGATACATGAATGAATGATCTAATGAAACTGGCTTGTGACAATTTACTAAAAGTTTGGTGGTAGCCTTATATCTCGGAAGTCCCGGGTGACCCTGTGAAGTGCTTAGGATTCAGATATCATGACACCACGATTAATGAGAGCCAGTGTAAGACCATGTCTGGGACATGGCATCGGTGTTGATATGATAGCCAGTGTAAGACCATGTCTGGGACATGGCATCGGTATTGATATGTGTGTCAGTGTAAGACCATATCTGGGATATTGCCTCGGCCTCGGTATGTGATTTCATGTAAGACCATATCCGGGATATGGCATTGATATGAGATGTCGTGGAAGACCATGTCTGGGACATGGCATTGATGTGAGGTCCTGTGTAAGACCATGTCTGGGACATCGCATTTGCACCGATGTGAAATTTCGTATAAGACCATATCTGGGATTTGGCATCGATATGTAAGCCCATGTAAGACCATGTCTGGGACATGTCTTTGGAATACTATGTGGTGCATGATGATTCCAAACGTCCTTTAGTATTCTGAGTGATTCAACAGGCCATTTAAGATTATGGTTAAGAAGTGGGGTAGAATGAGTAAGAATGTATGGTACAGGTATGTATGTAAACTTCATGAGTATTGGACTCGATTCATGTTGGGAAATTTGGTATGGTTATGAAAGAGTAAAATATTCATGATGTTCAAAGGCATTTATTATCAATTCTCAATGTGGTCAATATGTGTAATATTATGATGTGTTGGAAATTGATAGCATGATTAATCCATGAATTTCATGACTTATATTGTTTATTATTTGCACTCGACATACTAAGTTATATGCTTACCCATCTCTCTTTTCCTCTTTCTTATAGCATCATCAAGCTAGCTCAGGGATCGTGGACATCGGAGCTCGAGTCACACTATTAAAAAATCTTTTAGGGTATAATTAATTTGCTACATTTATGTATGGCATGTATAGGGGACTTAGTATTTTGTTATATGTGTCATATTTGTTAGCCAAAATGATGGCTCCTTTTGGTATACTATTCCATTTTGTATATGGCCATGAAATATGGCTCATATTGATTATTGGGTTGAAATCCCTAAATATTGTTGCATGCATGAGATGTGTTATTACTTTTGTGGTGTGTGCCAAATGGTTGATAAAATGTGGAATTTATGCTTGCGGATAACTGATGTCAATTGGCATGGTCACTATATTAATAAAGGTAAAGAAATGCATTGAATGAACTTAACAAGTCAAGGAGTCCAAATTAGGTATACTTGATATGAATTTATCATGCATGAGTTAAAGTTATAGATATCTAAGTAACCCTTTTATGCCATGACAACCACCATTGGCATGTGAGTGTGTGTTGGGGTTGTTAAGGGTGACAAGAGGGCTTGGAAAATAGCCTCAAGGTTGTCTACACGGGTAGACATATGGGCATGTATCTAGGCCGTGTGAGACACATGGTCAGCCCCATGGGTGTGTAGTTCAGTCGTGTGCCGCATGCACCCTAGTTTTACAAGTTAGTATGCATGGTAGTAAACACACGAGCAGAGACACGGTCGTGTGTCTTAGCCGTGTGGAGGACATGGCCTTAGGACATGGGTGTGTGCCCAGGCCATGTGAAGTCTGCACCTTAAATGCGAAAATTAAATTCGCTGCACAGCCTAGCACACGAGGGTGTGACTTGGTTGTGTGATCTTAAATTTATGCTGACGTCATAAACAGAAAGTTACACGGCCTGGGGACACGAGCGTGTCAAAGGCACACGGGTGTGTCCTTGTGTCCACACGGACATGTGACCTTGTTTTATGAAAAATTTCCTAAATTTCACGGTTTAATCCTAAATCACCCTCGATGTATGCTTTGGCCTTGTAGGCCCATATTAGGGACGATGTGCATGTGTATGTACATTATTGTGTTCAAAAGAAATTTTATGACTTGGTTTTGTATGTATGTTTACATTTTAGCCCGGTAATGCCCTGTACCCATCCTAGCAATGGATATGGGTAAGGGGTGTTACATTTATTGGCATCAGAGCTACAATTTAGTTGGTTCTAGGACTACGTAGCGAGTGTGGTAGTCTAATTATACATGTCATACGTATGTTATGATAGTGTGACGACTCTTGACAATTGAAATTGTGTTTTATATAGTAAATGGACCCTGAACGAGCAGTTGCTGACAATGTAGAAAGTAACACGCCTGCTCCCACTGAAGGAGTAGTGCCAGCTGATAGTAGACCCAAGACGGTTAGTAGAGGAGAAGGAGGTAGAGAAGCCTTTCTCCACATGATGAATAATTGGTACACTGAGTTTGTTCAGGCAAACTCGGGTGTTCAACCTCCCCCACCCCCTCCTATTCCTCAGCCTACCCCTGTAGCTCCCTAAGTTGTTGAGATGGTGAGAAGGGAAAGGCCTCTAATTGACTGGATTAGGTAGCAAATAGCTAAAGAGTTTCGAGCTAACATTGACGATGATTCGGAACTAGCAGAGTTTTAGCTTGAGAATACCATTCGAGTCTTTGATGAGTTGTCATGCACACCGGAAGAGTGCATGAAGTGCGTGGTATCACTTCTAAGAGATTCAGCTTACCAGTGGTGAAATACCCTCGTGTCGATTGTGCCGAGGGAGAAAGTGACTTGGGAGTTTTTTCAAGAGGAATTTCACAAGAAGTATATTAGTCAAAGGTTTATAGATCAAAAGAAAAAGGAGTTCCTCAAGTTGAGACAGGGTAAAATGACAGTTACCAAGTATGAGCACGAGTTTGTGAGGCTTAGAAAATACACTCGGGAATGTGTATCTACTGAAGCCATCATCTGAAAAAGATTTGAGGACAAGTTGAACGAAGGCATTAGATTTTTGGTCAGTATCCTTAAGTTGAAAGAGTTTATTGTGTTGGTCGAGAGAGCATGCCAGGCTGAAGAATTAGCTAAAGAAAAGCGAAAAGCTGATCTGGAATCTCGAGACTCGAGGAAGAGGCAACTAACCAAATCTTTTCAATCTTCATTTAAGAAGTCGAGAGAGTTTACTACTCGATCTAATACCTCTGCCAAGTATTCGAGCAAGAATAGGAGTAAACGATACTCAGTTTCAAAAGCTTAGACTACCTCAATTGCTAGTGTTGGGAATACTCGACCCAATAGATCAGGATGTCCCCAATGTGGGAGATGCCACTTTGGCGAGTGTCGAAGGAGTGATAGGACCTGTTTTAAGTGCGGTTCTCCCAATCACTTTGTTAGGGATTGCCCCGAGAGGACAGAAAGAGGAAATTTCCAAGGAACAAAGTCAGATAGCACTGCTAATAAGGGAAAACCTCAGAAGAATTCGGGTAGTGGAACGAGTAGTAAGGGTGCACCTAGAGAGTCTGTTGTAAGACCCGAGGGCAGGGCACCTGCGAGGACCTATGCCATTCGCGCTTGTGAAGAGGCCTTGTCTCTTGATATAATTACGGGTACATTTTCTATCTATGAAACTCTTGTTGTTGCTCGATTGATCCAAGGTCTACCCATTCGTATATTTGCATGAAGTTGGTGTCCGGTATGAACTTATTTGTTGAATCTACTGAGTTCGTAGCAAAGGTGTCAAACCCATTAGGCTAGTATGTGTTAGTTGATAAAGTTTGTAAAAATTGCCCTTTAATTATTAGAGGTCATTGTTTTCCGGCTAATCTCATGCTATTACCGTTCATGAATTTAATGTAATTCTTGGTATGGATTGGTTGACCACTCATGATATGGTAGTGAATTGTGGAAGAAAGTTTATTAAACTGAAATGTGAGAATGGTAATGTTCTTCGGGTTGAACCAGATGAATTAAATGGCATGCTTGTAGGGATTTCTTCCATGTCTACTCAGAAATGTGTAAGAAAGGGATACGAAGCTTACCTTGCCTTTGTACTGAACACTAAAGAGTCTGAGTTAAAGATTGAGTCAGCATCGGTAGTATATGAATATTTGGATGTGTTTCCAGAAGAATTGTCTGGGTTACCTCCTATTAGGGAAGTAGAGTTTGGCATTGATTTGACTCCTGGTACTGCACCCATTTCAATTGCTCTATATAGGATGGCCCCAATAGAATTAAAAGAGATGAAGGTTCAGTTACAGGAGTTGACTGATAAGGGTTTCGTGAAACTAAGCTTTTCACCTTGGGTTGCTCCCGTATTATTTGTGAAAAAGAAAGATGGTTCGATGAGACTATGTATAGATTATTGACAGCTCAACAAGGAGACTATGTATAGATTGATGATCTATTTGATCAATTGAAGGGAGCCACGGTATTTTCAAAGATAGACATGAGTTCGGTTATTATCAGTTGTGGGTTAAAGAATCAGATGTGCCTAAGACTGCCTTTAGAACGAAGTCTGGTCACTACGAATTCCTCGTTATGCCATTTGGATTAACAAATGCTCCTGCTGTGTTTATGGATTTAATGAATAGAATATTTCGGCTATATTTGGATAAATTTGTCGTGGTGTTCATCGATGATATTTTGATTTATTCAAGAGATGAGGCAGATCATGCCGAGAACTTGAGAACTATTTTGCAGAATTTGAGGTACAAATAGTTGTATACCAAGTTCAGTAAAAGCAAATTTTGGCTTCAGGAAGTTGGGTTTTTAGGACACATTATTTCGAGAGACGGTATTAGAGTTGACCCGAGTAAGATTTTAGCCATTGTTGACTGGAAATCGCTAAAGAATGTGACAGAGGTCAGAAGCTTTTTAGGCTTGGTCGGTTATTATAGACGTTTTGTTAAAGGATTTTCGATGATTGCCACTCCAATGACGAAGTTGCTACAAAAGGATATTAAGTTTGAATGGACAGAGAAGTGTCAATAGAGTTTTGAGAAACTAAAAGCGTTGTTAACTGAAGCTCCAGTGTTAGTTCAACCTGAGCCGGGAAAGGAGTTCATGATCTTTAGTAATGCATCCTTGAACGGGTTGGGGTGTGTGCTTAATCAAGAAGGCAAAGTGATAGCCTATGATCTAGACAACTGAAACCGCATAAGAAAAATTACCCGACACATGATTTAGAACTAGCTGCTATTGTGTTTGCATTAAAGATTTGGAGACACCATTTGTATAGTGAGACTTGCCGATTATTCATTGATCACAAGTGTTTGAAATGTCTATTGACTCAAAAGGATTTAAATCTCAGGTAGCGAGATGGTTAGAGTTGATAAAAGATTATGAGTTAATAATCGACTACCATCCGAGAAAGGCGAATGTGGTCGACGATGCTTTAAGTAGAAAATCCTTGTTTGCTTTGAGAGCCATGGATGCTCGGATTGCTTTATCAAGTGATGGTGCGGTTGTAGCAGAGTTAAGAGCTAGGCCAATGTTTCTTTAAGAAATTTGTGAAGCTTAGAGTAACGACAATAAATTGCAAGCTAAGAGAACGTAGTGTGAATCAGGTTCTGAATCTGATTTTTTGGTTGATTTCGATGGTTGCTTGATGTTCTGAGATAGGATTTGTGTTCCTAAAAATATCGAGTTGATCCATAAGATTTTGAATGAGGCACACAATGGTCGTCTGTCAGTACACCCTGTAGTATGAAAATGTACAACGACTTGAAGAAAATATATTGGTGGAATGGTATGAAGGGAGATATATCCAAGTTTGTTGCGAGATGCTTAATTTGTTAACAAGTAAAAGCTAAGCACCAAGTACCTTCAGGATTACTGAAGCTTATCATGGTTCCCGAGTGGAAATGGGACCAAATTACCATGGATTTTGTATCGGGCTTACCTTTGACACCGAGTGAGAAAGATGCGGTGTGGGTGGTAGTTGATCGATTGACGAAGTCTGCTTATTTTATCCCTGTATGTACCGACTACTCACTTGATAAATGCTGAGTTATATATTTCTAAAATTGTGAGACTTCACAGAATACCCTTATCGATCATATGGGATAGAGATCCAAGGTTTACCTCGCGATTTTGGAAAAAGTTGTAAGAAGCCTTGGGTACAAAATTGAATTTTAGTACTACTTTCCACCCACAAATCGACAGCCAATCCGAGAGAGTGATTCAAACCTTGGCAGACATGTTGAGATGTTGTGTCTTAGAATTCCAAGGTAGTTGGGAAAAGTGCTTACCTTTGGTTGAGTTTGCCTATAACAACAGTTTTCAGACGAGCCTAAAAATGACGCCTTATAAAGCATTGTATGGCCAAAAGTGTCAAAGTCCCTTGTATTGGACAGAGCTCAAGGAAAATAAATTGCAGGGAGTTGACTTGGTTAAAGAAACTGAAGACAAAGTAAAAGTGATTAAAGATTGTTTGAGAGAGGCATCAGATGGACAAAAGTCTTACTCGAATTTAAAAATAAAGGAAATTGAGTTTCAAGTGGGTGATAAGATATTTTTGAAAGTATCCCCATGGAAAGAGGTTCTGAGATTTGGCAGGAAGGGCAAGTTAAGACCTCGTTTCATAGGACCTTACAAGATCACCAAAAGGATAGGATCCGTAGCTTATTGGTTAGCTTTACCATCGAAATTGGAAAATATCCATGATGTATTCCACGTGTCTATGTTGCGCCATTATAGATCGGACCCCTTACATGTGTTATCACCGATAGAAGTTGAGATTCAATCGGACATGACTTATGGTGAAGAACCCATTAAGATTTTGGATTGAGAAGTCAAATAGTTGAGAAATAAGAATATCGCCTTAGTAAAAGTGTTATGGCATAGGCATGGGATAGATGAGGATACATGGGAGCCCGAGGAGGCCATGAGAAATCAATACCCTCACTTGTTTACCAGTAAGATTCTCGGGGATGAAAATCCCTAAGGGGGGAGAATTGTAACATCCCAAATTAGGGCCTAATCAGAATAGTGGTTTTGAAACCACAAATTCAAGATAGAAATAATTATTTTATGAATGTCACGAGGTCCATGATATATATGCATTCTTGTGTGAAAATATCAATGAGAAATTTCACCGATAAGGTGTCCAATTGAGTTATTAGGACTAAATTGCAAAAAGTGAAAAACATATGTTCTAGTTGATTTAATGGCTTAATTATGATGAGATTTGAAATTTGAAGTCCTTACTTGGCAATTAGACCATTATATGTCATTATGGACAAAAATGTACATAGGAGGGATAAAATATCAAAGTTTTAATTGAAGGGCATTTCGGCCCATTGGTTATTAAAAGAATTAAAAGGGAAAATAGTCAAAAATTATGTCCATCTTCATCCTCCTTGGCCGAATTTCACAAGAAGCCATAACTAGGGTTTCTTTCATCTTTCAAGCTCAAAGTAAGTGCATCCTAGCCTGGTTTTTAATGTAATTTATATTTTTGAATTCCTCTTAGCTCGATTTAGTCATTTCTACCCTTAATTTGAGCTAGGGTTCATGTACAAAAATATACCCATGAATAATATGCTTGTGCTTTGATGTCTAATTGAATAATATGAAAGCTTGAGGTGTGATGAACAACTTTTACTAGGTGATTTTTGGCGAAATTGATAAAATGGACCTAATTGAAAAAGTTGTAGAAAGTATGTGTAAATGTATGAATAAATGAAAAATGTGAGTTGGTATAGGAGAGAAAATGATTCGGCTAGGCTTGAATAATGGGAAAAATGGGTACTTTTATTTTAGAGCCTAGAGGCAATTTTGTAATTTTGTGAAATTTTAGGGGCAAAATTATAATTTTTTCATATTATTATTTTTGGACTGAATTGAATAGTGTGTGTATTAAATGAGCTAAATGTGCTATTATAGATCAAGAGGGACAAGCGATAGACCTTCACCGAGGAAAAGGCAAGGTTATGGACTAAATCGCAAATTGTCATATTTTGCACCAAAGTAAGTTGGTTGTAAGTAATTTAACAATTCCATTATCATGTGTTTAATAATTGATGTTCTATGATACATGTATGAATGGTCTAATGAAACTGGCTTGTGATGATTTACTGAAAGTTTGGTAATAGCCTTATATCTCGGAAGTCCCGGGTGACCCTAAGGAGTGCTTAGGATTTGGATATATCTCGGAAGTCCTGGGTGACCCAAAGGAGTGCTTAGGATTCGGATATAATTACACCACGATTAATGAGAGCCAGTGTAAGACCATGTCTAGGACATGGCATCGGTGTTGATATGATAGCCAGTGTAAGACCATGTTTGGGGATTGATATGTGTGTTAGTGTAAGACCATATCTGGGATATCGCCTCGGCCTCGGTATGTGATTTCATGTAAGACCATATCCGGGATATGGCATTGATATGAGATTTCGTGTAAGACCATGTCTGGGACATGTCATTGATGTGAGGTCCTGTGTAAGACCATGTCTGGGACATCGCATTTGCACCGATGTGAGATTTTGTATAAGACCATATCTGGATTTGGCATCGATATGTAAGCCCATGTAAGACCATGTCTGGGACATGGCTTTGGAATACTATGTGGTGCATGATGATTCCGAACATCCTTTAGTATTTCGGGTGATTCAACGGGTCCTTTAAGATTATGGTTAAGAAGTGTGGTAGAATGAGTAAGAATGATTGGTACAGGTATGTACGTAAACTTCATGAGTATTGGACTCGATTCATATTGGGAAATTTGGTATGGTTATGAAAGAGTGAGATAAGCATGATGTTCAAAGGCATTTATTATCAATTCTCAATGTGTTCAATATGTGTAATATGATGATGTGTTGGAAATTGATAGCATGTTTAATCCATGAATTTCATGACTTATGTTGTTTATTATTTGCACTCGACTTACTAAGCTATATGCTTACCCCTCTCTCTTTTCCTCTTTCTTATAGCATCATCAAGCCAGCTCGGGGATCGTGGACGTCGGTGTAACACCCCTTACCCTACCCGAGATCGGGACAAGGTGCGGGACGTTACTCGACACATTCTCAGACATTTCAAAAAAAATACGAGTTATAAAATTTCATTCTAATTTAAAACTGACTAAACAAATCATAGTATGGACCTACAAGGTCCAAAACATACATTAAAAATGACTCAAGACTAGACCGAGAACTATAGAAAATTTTAGAAAAATTACTAGGGTTATGCCTCACACGCCCGTGTGGAGGCAAAGCACATGCCTATGTACTTAGGGACACGCCCGTGTGTCCCACCCATGTTGAATTATTTGGATTTATTTTTCATTTCGAACCTACAGGATTTTTCACACGGTCAAGCACACGCCCGTGCCTCTGTCCGTGTCCCTCACACGGCTTAGACACGCCTATGTCATCGCCCGTGTCCAAAAACCCAGACATTCTATTTATGACGTCACATTCATTTTGCGGCACACGGCCAAGGCACACGCTAGTGGGCTAGGTCGTGTCCTCAACATGGTTGAGACACACGGCCGTGTCTCTACCCGTGTGTTTACTACCATGCAAACTGACCTAAAATTTTCAAGTATAGGGGACACACGACCGGGCAACACACCTATAGGGGCTGACCGTGTGTCACACACGGCCTAGACACATGCCCGTGTGTCTACCCATGGGTACCTTTTTAGGGCTATTTTCCAAGCCTTTAGTCACCCTCTATCATCCATACACACTTAGCCTAATTATACTCTTAAACAACCTGGACATAACTCGTTGCATGTTAACCTCCTCTCATCGGTTTAGTACATGCTAAATTATCCCTTTTATATTTGGGATTAACAAAGCACATTTTACATTTTACCCTTAGGCCATATTATAACCATATACCATTATGTGCATGGTCCACTCTTAGATAATTAGGTCCCATTTTAATCATCCATCCATGATAACCCTCATCATCATATCTTATGAAACATAAGCATAAACATGCATCATTAGTAGGTTAACAACCTACGTCAATATGAGCCACATCTCATGGCCATATACAAAAGAATAAGTATACCATTTAAGCCTTTACATTGGCTAGCCAAATGACATATATAACAAAATAACCAAAACCCTATACATGCCATTAAACAAAATAAAAGTATCTATATACCAAAGCGGGACGAGTCAAAAGTGTGTTGATTCTCCAACTGTCTTCCAATCTTCACGAGTCCACGAGCTCTGTAAGATAGGGAAAAGAGAAAGGGGTAAGCATTTATATGCTTAGTAAGTCCGAATAACTGGAAAGTAAACTTACCGGTTAATTAGCATTCAACCATATTAGGCATTAATTCCAACAAGCATGAAATAGTTTCCCTATCACATGCACTCAATCATCAAGTTAGTTTCATAAAAAATACATCATGTCAATAGCCTTAGATAAGCTCATCAATTCAATATTTCCATTTCTATTTCTCCTGTTAATCCTGTTGAATTTCTTGGAAATCTCGATGGATAGCCCAATTACTGTCAAGTTATACAAGTGATCATCTCTAGTACGCACTCCCGTGGACCGTATATCTTACGGCGTGTAACACCCCAAACCCGGCCTAGACTTTATGACCGGATCTGATGCGCCACATCGAAGCGTTCAAAACATTCCGTATTACTTAGTTTGGAAAACTTAGTTGGTTTTGTAAAAGACACTTTTAAAAGTAGGTTAAAGTGAATGGAAGCTGTGCACCAGGTAGGAAACCAGGAAGAAGAGGAGGTGAGTCCGTCGGACTGCATAAGTACCAAGCTCCCTTCGGATACAATCCTAGACATGCACACCGCCATTGCCACACTCTAACATCTCGTATAATTTTGAGAAAACCGTTTGGTTATGTCCATCTTAAGAACATGATTAAGGTTGAAAACGTTTGCTTAGCGGAAGTCTTACTTGTATTCGTGTTATTTTGAAATCACTTAATGTTTTTGAAAACGCGTCCTAGAGCTAATCCAGCTCGTTAGTTATCATAGTTCAGTTTTATCATAATAGAATTAAATAATAAAGAAACAACCCAAACCATAAAAATAATTAAGCGGCCTTATTACAAAAAAAAACCCAAAACCATAAACGAAAATATGAAAAATCTAGTTCACCAGAAGAAAACGAAATTGTAGAAAATGTGTGGCCACTCCGAATCCCGCCTATTTCCAAGTCCACCAACTAAGGCTCACCTGCAAGGATGGAAGAAAAAAAAAAGGCTGTGTTTGGGAAAACTCAGTGTATACAGAAACCCATCCAAAGTCCAAATCAGCTCGAGCCCATTGGGCCTAAGCCTTATTCAGATAACAGTACACAGTGGACCGAAGCCCTTTTCAGAATACAGTAGCAAGGCTTTAGCCCCTTTTTACATAACAGTGTGGCCCATAGGCCCAGTTCAGTAACATAGGTAACAATAGCAGTAATGCATGCAAACCCACCTGGGGAGACTACTCAACCCACCAACCGCTACACTGCCCCCGTACCAGCCCTACACTCCATGTGGGGAATATCTCAACCCACCCAGCCCTACACTCCACAGTTGCAGCAACGCTGCTCAAATATCAGTAAGTTGAGGCAAAGCCTCCAGTACGTGGATGAACCACTTTCAATACTTCCTCCATCAATACCCCAATCCCATGCAACAGATATTAATAAAAGCATATCATGTAAAATACAGTATTAATCAATCATGCAGTTTAGCCAATTTAAACCCTAGGGGTATATCGGTAATTTTGCTCTTTAGGGGTAATTTTCGTAACTTAGCAACTACACAAGATACTTCAGTAATTTTCAACAGTTTTATGTAATTTGGTTCCACCATCTAACTAACAGGCTAATTTGCCCATCTCTTACCCATATTGGTCCGTAAGCCCATTGGGCCCAGTTTTGGCCCATCGAGACCCTTTTTCTGAAGTACGTTAAAACGTCACACGAACTTACTTACCACCTTGCCTGCTTGATCTAACAATTACTCTATGTCTCGAGAGCATTCGCATACTCACAAGCCCATGAAATTCCAGAATTTCAGCATTTCGGCTTTTGCCGAATTGAACTAAGAAAGTGTGTTCGGTACACACCTGATTCGCGACGACTGCTACTGAGATCTCTTCTGATGTCCTACAATTGATTAGCACAGTTCTTATTTACAAACCATAATCACTAAACCCCAAAACTTACTCATCCATGCTCAAACTGTATCCCTAAAAGCCTTTGAAACCTTACCTTTTTGCCAAAATCGATAGCTAGCTTCGAATCCGATTGCTCCAACAACCCACGCCTTCAATCCAACACTTAAGAAGACACTAATCATTGACAGAAAACGTCAGTTAAAAACCCTTAGAGCCACATGCCCAAATCGACAGCCTCCCTAGATTTTAGGGACTTCGGCTTTTCCTAACTTTGTAAAATAAGACCAGATCTGAGATGATGAACACTTACCCCTTACTCCTTTTTGATCTCCACGCAATCTGGTGCAGATTTATCTTTCAAACGATGGTAGAACTCGACTCCCGGAGTTTTGAAGTTTCGGCTATAAGCCCCCAAATCTATGGTTTTTCAGCTTTTGGGTGATGAAGGAGATGACAATGTGGAACTATAACCTGGATGTAGAATTGCCGATAGGTCTCTAGAGTTTAGAAAGAATAATCGTTGATTAATGGAAACACAATGTTAAAGGGTTTGGCTTTGAAGAAATCGGTACCAGTAATGTGTGTTCAAGATTTCGGCTTTTATGGATTCGGTAAAAGTATTGATGAACAGCAAAATTGATGAATGGTTTTGGAGAAGAAAAATAGAAAAAGAAGAATAGGGAAAGTGGTAGTTTCGGCTAGAGAGGAAAAAGAGAGAAAAGAAAAACCTTGTGATGTCAGAGCAGAAGAGAACGGCACCCCCAATACCCTAGGTGCCAAAATACTAACCTCAAACCCCCTGCCGATTTTTCCCTCTTCAATTTCCAAAATTCGGCCAACTCCTGGCCTCTCTCCCAATCCCTTAAATCTCTCCCCTTATCCCTCCTTAATCCAAGCGTTTGAACTGATTCAAACTCTCCTCTAGCAGAATCCACCTGGACTCCAACACTTACCCCTCCAGCACTTAAAAATAAATGCATCTATTTGTCAACACCGGGAATCGATCCCATGCTTTCCCCAATGCTCCACACGCCACCTTTTTAAGAGCCTAGTGGCGTCACCCTTGCCACTTTACTAAGGCTCTTTTTGTGATGCAATTTACCCATAACTCTATACAAGGGCCATCTAGCTAGAACCTCTAACTCCTAAGTCCAAAAAATTCAAAAATTCAACCGGGTTTTGGCCAACACATGGGCCTTCTATAAGCCCATTTACCTACTCAAAATATTAATTTCACATCCAAATACAAAATTTTTAAAATCTTTACAAAATATTGAAAACCGCGAATAAATCCGAAAATCAGGATGTTACAACTCTACCCTCCTTAAAGAAATTTCGACCTCGAAATTTTACCTTATTAGAACAGTTGAGGGTACTGTTGACGCATAGCCTCCTCAGTCTCCCAAGTAGCTTCTTCTTTGCCATGGTTTCTCCAAAGTACTTTCACTAGTGGAACTGATTTCCTTCTCAACACCTTGACGTCACGATCAAGTATTTGCACAAGTTCCTCTTCGAAGGTTAAATCTGACTGTACCTCAATTTCTGCAACTGGTATGATATGAGTTGGGTCAGATCGATACCGCCTCAGCATGGATACATGAAAAACGTCGTGCATACGATGCAATTCTGGTGGTAACTCTAGCTGATAAGCCACTGGTCCAACCCGCTTAATAATTTGGTAAGGCCCAATAAACCGTGGGCTCTTACCCTTCTTACCAAATCTCAAAATTTTCTTCCAAGGGGAAACCTTCAAGAAAACCATATCCCCAACAGCGAACTCAATCTCTTTGCGCTTCAGATCCGCATACGACTTCTGTCTATCAGATGCCTCCTTTAACCGATCCCTTATCAGCCTAACCTTGCTTTTAGTGTCTGCCACCAATTCCGGTCCAAGCACTCATCGTTCACCCAACTCTGTCCAACACGTCGGCGTATGACATCTTCGCCCATAGAGCGCTTCATATAGTGCCATCTGAATACTTGCTTGATAGCTGTTATTGTAAGCAAACTCTGCCAATGGCAAGTAGTCCTCCCAACTTCCACGAAAATCAAAGATACAACCTCTCAACATATCTTCCAGAACCTGAATAACCCTTTCTGACTGTCCATCTGTCTGTGGGTGAAAAGCGGTGCTAAAATCCAATCGTGTACCCAACGCTTCCTGCAACTTCCGCCAAAACTGAGATGTAAACCTAGGGTCTTGATCAGAAATTATCGACACTGGCACCCCATGTAGTCGCACTACCTCCGCCACATATAGCTTGGCCAACTTTTGCAATGAGTAGTCGGTACGAACAGGTATGAAATAAGCAGATTTTGTTAACCTATCCACAACTACCCACACCGAATCTTTCTTGGTGGGTGTCAAAGGTAACCCACTCACAAAGTCCATTGTTACTCTTTCCCACTTCCATAGCGGAATTTTCACAGGTTGCAGTAATCCCGAAGGCAATTGGTGCTCAGCCTTAACCTGCTGGCACGTCAGACATTTCCCAACAAATTCAGTCACCTCTCATTTTAATCCGGGCCACCAGTACACCTCTCGCAAGTCTCGATATAACTTATTCCCTCTAGGATGCATGGCACAGAGTCCACCATGAGCCTCTTTCAGAATTAACTGCCTCAATTCAGGGTCCTTTGGAATACAAACCCTTCCACAAAAGCAAAGAACTCCTTCAGTGTTCAACCCAAAATCCTCGTTCTCACCATTTTTTACTCGCTGGAACCGAAGAGCTAATGAATCGTCCTTCAACTGTTTTTCCTTAATCTGCTCAGTCCAAGTAGGCCTTACCTGCAGTTCAGCCAACAAGCTTCCATCGTCGTACAGACTTAATCGTGCGAACAAGGCTCTCAAATCAGTAACAACCCTTCGACTCAACGCATCCGCCACCACATTAGCCTTTCCTGGGTGGTACTCTATTGAACAGTCGTAGTCTTTAAGCAACTCCGCCCATCTTCGTTGCCTAAGGTTCAACTCCTTCTGAGTCAACAAATACTTTAGGCTCTTATGATCTGTGTATACGATGCACTTTTCCCCATATAAGTAGTGTCTCCAAATTTTTAACGCAAAAATCACCGCTGCTAGCTCTAAATCATTCGTAGGGTAATTCACCTCATGAGCCTTAAGCTGTCGCGATGCATAAGCGACCACCTTGCCCTCTTGCATCAGTACGCAACCTAACCCCACATGCGACGCATCGCTGTATACAGTAAAGTCCTTTCCAGACACCGGTTGAATCAACACTGGCGCTTCGGTCAATACCTTTTTCAACCGATTAAAAGCTTTTTGCTGTTTCTCGGTCCAGACAAATGGTACTCCTTTCCTTATGAGTTTTGTCAAGGGTGCCGCCATTACCGAAAAACCCTCCACAAACCTTCTGTAGCAATCTACCAACCATAGGAAACTTTGAATTTCCGATACTAACCTAGGTGGCTTCCATTCCAGAATCGCTTCAATTTTACGAGGATCCACCTTAATCCCCTCGGCAGAGACCACATGCCCTAGGAAGGTTACCTCCCTCAACCAGAATTCACACTTGCTGAATGTCGCATAGAGCTCCTTTTCCCTTAACACTTACAGCAAAATACGGAGATGCTCATCATGCTTCGCCTCCGTTTCAGAGTATACCAGGATATCATCGATAAAGATGACTACGAACTGATCCAAGTAAGGTTGGAATACTCGATTCATCAGATCCATAAAAGCTGCAGGTGCGTTCGTCAGCCCAAACAGCATGACCACAAACTCATAATGTCCATATCGAGTTCGGAATGCTGTTTTATGAATATCCCCTTCTTTTACCCTTAGCTGATGGTATCCAGAACGAAGATCGATTTTGGAGAATACCGAAGCTCCCCTCAGCTGATCAAACAGATCGTCAATTCTTGGTAGTGGATATTTATTCTTAATCGTCAGTTTGTTCAACTGGCGATAATCGATGCACATGTGCATTGTTCTGTCCTTTTTCTTCACAAGCAGGACCGGTGCTCCCCAAGGAGTCACACTAGGCCTAATAAAGCCTTTATCTAACAACTCTTGAATTTGAGCCTTCAGTTCCACTAACTCCTTCGGTGCCATCCTATAGGGTGCAATAGATACTGGAGCTGTTCCAGGCAACAAATCGATTCCAAACTCAACTTCCCGATTCGGAGGTAATCCAGGAAGCTCTTCCGGAAAGACATCCCGGAATTCCCTAACAGTTCTGATGGTCTCCACAGTCAGATCCTCAGTTTCAGCTTGGCTTACCAAAGCCATATATGCCTCGCACCCCTTGCGAATCAGTTTCTCAGCCCTCAACGCCGATACTACATTGGATAAGTAATCCCTCCGTTCTCCAATAATCATTACCTCTTCATCATTGACAGTCCTTAACACCATCCTCTTAGCTGCACAATCCAAAGTTGCCTTATGCTTGGTCAACCAATCCATCCCTAGTATCAAATCGAATTCTTCAAGCGGTAACTCCATCAAATCCCCACTGAACACCCCACCTTGAATCTCCAAAGGCACCTCCTTGAAGAGTTTCTCTACCTTAACCGAATGACCTAAAGGACTTATCACAGACACCCCACACACAGTCTCCTCGAAGTGCACACCCAGTGCCCTAGAAATGTTATATACCACATATGAATGGGTTGATCCCACATCAATCAGAGCAGTATAAGGTACACCATATATAAAAAACGTACCAGTTATGACATCAGGTGCGTCACCCTCCTTGCGGCGACGAGCAGCATACACCAAAGCTGGCTGACGAGCATCCGCGTTACCAATACCCCTGCCGGGTGCCCCACGTCCACAACCATTACCACCGCGACCTTGTCCACGACCTCTTTGCAGCGGCAGTCCATCCCTCACAGGTTGAGCCGGTCGCACAGCCCCTTGTTCGGCCCCCTGAGCCTGAGTGGCCCTCCTAGGACAATCTTTAATCCTATGCTCCTTAGACCCACAATGAAGACAAGCCCCAGAATGCTTCCAGCACTCTCCTTGATGCGTTCTGCCGCAATCCCCACATGCTTACTGTCTACCTGTGTTCACCGGAACTGCTCGAACCGGTTCCTCCATCCTAGCTCTCTTAACATTTTGATTTGCAGCACCCGCTGGTCCAGCATCCCTCTTGAACCGATTCCGATCCTTATCATGATTCCTCCGTTCGGTTTGCTTCACCTCCTCGGCTATCTTAGCCTTCTCTACCAGTGCAGCGAAATCTCGCTTTCTCTGCGGAGCTATGAGCACCCTTAACTCATCTCTGAGGCCATCCTCAAAACGAACGCTGTGCTCGTATTCGGTGGAAACGATGCCATTAGCATACCGACTCAATCGTAGAAACTCCGCCTTATATTCAGCAATGGTCTTATTTCCCTGAGTCAGATTCAAGAACTCCTTTCTGCGTGCATCCACATAGCTAGCTCCAACATATTTTGCCTTAAAGGTCTGTTTGAACAGCTCCCATGTTACCCTCTCAGCTGAGGTACCCTCTCTCACAGTAATCCACCACTGATACGCTTCATCCCGCAGCAACGACACTGCCCCTTTCAACTTCTGTTCTACTGAGCAGTCCAGGTCATTCATGATCCGCTCTGTGGCTTCCAACCAGTACTCAGCCACATTTGGGGCCACTCCCGATACGCCACTAAAAATCTCAGCTCCGTTGGCCCGAAGTCGTTCAGAAATGGACCCCCTATTCATGGGCCCGATGTTAGCTCCGGCCACCCTTTCCAAAACCCTCAACATGGCTTGAGACAAAGCGTCATCCCCTGCGGCCCGGTCATACGGCCCATTTTCATTAACCGGCGGTGGACGTGCCTCGCCAGCTGGTATGTGTTCAGATGACGCAGATCCAGCTTGGGTGCTACCTCGGCCTCGACCACGGCCTCTTCCCCGAGTAACCCTTGTGCTCATAACGATTTATCTGTTTACGAATTTTATGACATTAGTTTACTGGTTTCACTGTTTATTACAGAATGTCTTATGAACAGATAGAGTTTCAGAGTTATTTTCACGCAATCACGATTTAGCTACGGTCCCAGTTTTGTAGCCCTAATACTACATTATCAATAGCACTATCTCTAAGGCTCAGTACTATCTACAGTGTTATTTTCAGTCCAGTTCCATATAAATATTTAAAGCATAAAAAGAACACTTACAGACTTGGTGCCGGGGATTCAGCGTGCCACTTCCTTATTAGTCCATTTAAATTTTTTTTAAATACCCATGTTTTCGTTTACCGAAAATTAAAAGATTTGATTTGAAAACACTTTTATTTTAAAACTATTGATTTAACCCCGTTTAACAATAGAAAAACTTTGAACATCTTCGAAAACTTATAGAATTTTTTTTTTGAAAATATTTTCAGACCCGATCCACAGCCGAGTTGTTGCAACCTGGCTCTGATACCACTAAATGTAACACCCCAAACCTGGCCTAGACGTTATGACCGGATTTGATGCATCACATTGAAGCGTTCAAAACATTCCGTATTACTTAGTTTGGAAAACTTAATTGGTGTTGTAAAAGACACTTTTAAAAGTAGGTTAAAGTGAATGGAAGCTGTGCACCAGGTAGGAAACCAGGAAGAAGAGGAGGTGAGTCCGTCGGACTGCTTAAGTACCAAGCTCCCTTTGGATCCAATCCTAGACATGCACACCGCCATTGCCACACTCTAACATCTCGTATAATTTTGAGAAAACTGTTTGGTTATGTCCATCTTAAGAAAATGATTAAGGTTGAAAACGTTTGCTTAGCGGAAGTCTTACTTGTATTCGTGTTATTTTGAAATCACTTAATGTTTTTGAAAACGCGTCCTAGAGCTAATCCAGCTCGTTAGTTATCATAGTTCAGTTTTATCATAATAGAATTAAATAATAAAAAAACAACCCAAACCATAAAAATAATTAAGCGGCCTTATTACAAAAAAAACCCAAAACCATAAACGAAAATATGGAAAATCTAGTTCACCAGAAGAAAATGAAATTGCAGAAAATGTGTGGCCACTCCGAATCCCGCCCAGCTCCAAGTCCACCAACTAAGGCTCACCTGCAAGGATGGAAGAAAAAAAAAGGGTGAGTTTGGGAAAACTCAGTGTATACAGAAACCCATCCAAAGCCCAAATTAGCTCGAGCCCATTGGGCCTAAGCCCTATTCAGATAACAGTACACAGTGGATCGAAGCCCTTTTCAGAATACAGTAGCAAGGCCTTAGCCCCTTTTTATATAACAGTGTGGCCCATAGGCCCAGTTTAGTAACATAGGTAACAGTAGTAGTAATGCATGCAAACCCATGTGGGGAGACTACTCAACCCACCAACCGCTACACTGCCCCCGTACCAGCCCTACACTCCATGTGGGGAATATCTCAACCCACCCAGTCCTACACTCCATAGTTGCAGCAACGCTGCTCAAATATCAGTAAGTTGAGGCAAAGCCTCCAGTACGTGGATGAACCACTTTCAATACTTCCTCCATCAATACCCCAATCCCATGCAACAGATATTAATAAAAGCATATCATGTAAAATACAGTATTAATCAATCATGCAGTTTAGCCAATTTAAACCCTAGAGGTATATCGGTAATTTTGCTATTTAGGGGTAATTTTCGTAACTTAGCAACTACACAAGCTACTTCAGTAATTTTCAACAGTTTTATGCAATTTGGTTCCACCATCTAACTAACAGGCTAATTTTCCCATCTCTTACCCATATTGGTCCGTAAGCCCATTGGGCCTAGTTTTGGCCCATCGAGACCCTTTTTCTGAAGTACGTTAAAACGTCACACGAACTTACTTACCACCTTGCGCTGCTAGATCTAACAATTACTCTATGTCTCGAGAGCATTCGCATACTCACAAGCCCATGAAATGCCAGAATTTCGTCATTTCGGCTTTTGCCGAATTGAACTAAGAAAGGGTGTTCGGTACACACCTGATTCGCGACGACTGCTACTAAGATCTCTTTCGATGTCCTACAATTGATTAGCACAGTTCTTATTTACAAACCATAATCACTAAACCCCAAAACTTACTCATCCATGATCAAACCATGTCCCTAAAAGCCTTTGAAACCTTACCTTTTTGCCAAAATCGATAGCTAGCTCCGAATCCGATTGCTCCAACAACCCACGCCTTCAATCCAACACTTAAGAAGACACTAATCATTGACAAAAAACGTCAGTTAAAAACCCTTACAGCCACATGCCCAAATCGACAGCCTCCCTAGATTTTAGGGACTTCGACTTTTCCTAACTTTGTAAAATAGGACCAGATCTGAGATGATGAACACTTACCCCTCACTCCTTTTTGATCTCCACGCAATCTGGTGTAGATTTATCTTTCAAACGACGGTAGAACTCGACTCCAGGAGTTTTGAAGTTTCAGCTATAAGCCCCCAAATCTATGGTTTTTCGGCTTTTGGGTGATGAAGGAGATGACAATATGGAACTATAACCTGGATGTAGAATTGCCGACAGGTCTCTAGAGTTTAGAAAGAATAATCGTTGATTAATGGAAACACAATGTTAAAGGGTTTGGCTTTGAAGAAATCGGTACCAGTATTGTGTGTTCAAGATTTCGGCTTTTATGGATTCGGCAAAAGTATTGATGAACAACAAAATTGATGAATGGTTTTGAAGAAGAAAAATAGAAAAAGAAGAATAGGGAAAGTGGTACTTTCGGCTAGAGAGGAAAAAGAGAGAAAAGAAAAACTTGTGATGTCAGAGCAGAAGAGAACGGCACCCCCAATACCCTAGGTGCCGAAATACTAACCTCAAACCCCCTGCCGATTTTTTCCCTCTTCAATTCGCAAAATTCGGCCAACTCTTAGCCTCTCTCCCAATCCCTTAAATCTCTCCCCTTATCCCTTCTTAATCCAAGCGTTTGAACTGATTCAAACTCCCCTCTAGCAGAATCCACCTGGACTCCAACACTTACCCCTCCAGCACTTAAAAATAAATGCATCTATTTGTCAACACAGGGAATCGATCCCATGTTTCCCCAATGCTCCACACGCCACCTTTTTAGGAGCCTAGTGGCATCACCCTTGCCACTTTACTAAGGCTCTTTTTGTGATGCAATTTACCCATAACTCTACACAAGGGCCATCTAGCCAGAACCCCTAACTCCTAAGTCCAAAAAATTCAAAAATTCAACCGGGTTTTGGCCAACACATGGGCCTTCTATAAGCCCATTTACCTACTCAAAATTTTAATTTCACATCCAAATACAAAATTTTTAAAATCTTTACAAAATATTGAAAACCGCGAACAAATCCGAAAATCAGGATGTTACACGGCGGGATTACCAGTCCAGGCTAAATCCCCCGCAGTATTAACTTATAGACCAATGTCAGGATTACCAGTCCAGGCTAAATCCCTTTCAACGACAATTGCTCTCATATGCTCGGATCTGAATTGCCAGTCCAGGTTAAATTCAGTCCTCAATCGGATTACTCGTCCGGGCTAAATCCTCAATGCACCCATAATCTTTGGGAGACTCGATCACTCAAGGAACACCCGTCCAGGCTAGATCCTTTCTATTTTGAGATCATCGGATTACCCGTCCAGGCTAAATCCTTTTCTGCAACACATGCAGGATCTCGTGTCATGTAAGCTATAATTTATCCGACGGATTTCCCTTTCTATTTCAACCGGACATTTATCATGTTTCATTCACACAAGCACATTACATAAATTATCATGCAATGAATATCTAAACTTCCATACATTCAAGAACACGCATGTTTAAGTATATTAAGAGTTTACTTCGGGTTATACGAACTTACCTTGTAATGGCTTCGGTTTCATATTTCGGTTATTCCAAAACCTTTCGTTTTCCACGGTTGACCTCCAAAATTGTTTCTTCAGGGTCTATATCAATAAAATTAGATTATTAATACATCACATTATTTGTTTTAGGTCTAAAATTCATCCCGGGCAAAATGACCAATTTGCCTTTAACCTTTCACACTTTTACAATTTAGTCCTAAGGCTAGTATAATAAAATGCATGAAATTTCTAAGTTATCCAAGCCTAGCCGAATATTTTTCTTGCCTATAGTAGCCCACATTTTCTTTCATTTCGCATTTTTCTACCCATTTTCATAACTTTTACAAAATGGTCCCTTAAGCCATTTCCATGAAAAAAACTACTTAGTAAAAGTTGTTTACTATCCTTTAAACTCTCCTATTCCTCTATAAATCATCAAAACACAAACACCTCATGCGTGGGTAAATTTTTGAATATGAACCCTAGCTTGAAATATAGGTAGAAATAGAGAGAACATGTTACGAGGATCTCAAAAATACAAAGAACGTTAAAAACGAGGCTAGGGAGCACTTACTATTGAGCTTGAAAATGTTGAAAACCCTAGCTATGGAGAGCCTTTAGTTTTTGACAGCCATGGAGAAGAAATGGCTGAATTTTGCTTCCTTTTTCCCTTTTTATTAATTTTATTACCAAATGACCAAAATGCCCTTCTTTACTAAACCTTCAAACTTTTCCATGCATGGCCTTTTTTGTCCAAAACTTAGAAATTGGAAAAATTACTCTTTAAGGACCTCTAATTAACATTCCAAAGTAATTTTAAACAAATTGCTTCTAGAATCCAAGTTTTGCAACTTATTCAATTTGGTCCTTAATTTCCAATTAGACACCTTACACATAGAATTTCTTCCTGAAACTATAAAGCATGCGTATTTTCATATCCTAGACCTCATAATGATCATGAAATAATTATTTTTAACTCAAATTTATGGTCCCGAAACCACTATTCTGACTAGGTCTTATTTTTGGATGTTACATTTATCCCCCTTAGGGACTTTCGTCCTCGAAAGTTTTACCAGTAAACAGGTTCAGATATTGACTTCTCATGATTTCTTCAGGTTCCCATGTGGCCTCTTCTACTCTGTGTCTATTCCATAAAACTTTTACCAAGGCTATATTCTTGTTCCTCAACTAATTGACTTCCCGAGCCAAAATCTGAACCGGTTCTTCACCATAAGTCATGTCTGGTCTAATTTCAACTTCTGTAGGTGAAATCACATGGGAGGAGTCTGATTGATATTGGCACAACATGGATACATGGAATACATCATGAATCTTTTCCAATTCGGGTGGCAATGCTAAACGGTAGGCTAACGGTCCAACTTTCTCAGTAATCTTGTAGGGTCCAATAAACCTTGGACTCAGTTTTCCTTTTCTACCAAATCTCAAGGCCTTTTTCCATGGAGATACTTTCAAGAACACTTTGTCTCCAACTTGAAATTCAATCTCTTTTCTTTTCAAATCAGCATATGACTTTTGCCTATCGATGCCACTTTCAAACAATCACGTATCACTTTAACCTTTTCTTCAATTTCCTTAATCAAATCAACTCCATGAATCTGGTGCTCTTTGAGTTCTGTCCAGTACAATGGTGTCTGACACTTTTGGCCATATAATGCCTCAGAAGATGCCATTTTTAAACTCGCCTAGAAACTTTTGTTGTAGGTAAATTCCACCAATGGTAAATATTTTTCCCAACTGCCTTGAAGTTCAAGGAGACAACACTTTAGCGTGTCCTCGAGAGTCTGAATCGTCTGTTCAAACTGACCATATGTCTGTGGGTGGAATGCCGTAATAAAACTCAACTTTGTACCCAAGGCTTCTTGCAGCTTCCTCCAAAATCTCAAAGTGAATCTCAAGTCCCTATCTGAAATAATTGATAACGATACCCCGTGTAATCTCACAATCTTAGATATGTACAAGTCAGCCAATGTGTCAAGAGAGAAATCTATCTGTGCAGGAATAAAATGAGCTGACTTTGTTAGTCTATCAACTATAACCCAAATGGCATCTTTCTTCTTCGGTGTTAATGACAATCCTGTCACAAAATCCATAGTAATCCTATCCCTTTTCCATTTGGGAACCATCACGGGCTGTAATAAACCTGAAGGCACTTGGTGTTCAGCCTTGACTTGCTGACATATCAAGCATTTTGATACAAATTCAAATAGGTCTCTTTTCATGCCATTCCACCAGTACATTTTCTTCAAATCATTATACATCTTGGTACATCCCGATGAATAGATAAATGGCTATCATGTGCCTCTTGTAAAATTTTTTGAATAAACTTGTCGTCTCTCGGTACACAGATCTTCTCTCGGAACATCAAGCAACCGTCGAGACCAATCCAAAAATTTGATTCGGCGCCTATCTCGTATTGAGTTCTCTTGGCTTGTAAATCGCTATCATTGATCTGAATTGCACAAATTTCTTGTAGAAACATTGGTCTGGCTCTTAACTCTACCAAAACCGAACCGTAATCTAATAAGGCCAACTGCGTGTTCAAGGCTCTCAAAGCAAACAAGGATTTTCTGCTTAGTGCATCTGCGACCACATTCGCCTTTCCCGGGTGGTAGTCAGTGATCAGTTTGTAATCTTTAATCAGCTCTAACCATCTCTGTTGTCTCATATTAAATTCTTTTTGAGTCATCAAATATTTCAAACTCTTGTGATCTATAAATATACGGAAAGTTTGGCCATACAAATGGTCCCTCCAAATCTTCAAGGCAAATACAATGACAGCTAGCTCTAAGTCGTGTGTTAGATAAATTTTCTCGTGCGGCTTTAGTTGCCTCAAAGCATATTGTAACACCCTAAACCCGGCCCAGACGTTATGGCCGAATCTGATGTGCCACATTGAAGTTGAAAATCCATGTTTCATTTTAGTGCTTTAAAAATCGACTTTTGTTAAGCTAACAAAGTGAATGGGAGCTGGGCACGAGGTAGGAATCCGTAACAGAGGAGGTGAGCCATGAAGGCTGCTTAAGTACCAAGCTCTTCTAATGGATCCAATCCTAGACATGCCTACAACCATTACCACACTTGGTTAAATCGAGTTGTAATTTATTTAAGTTGAAATCTTTGATAAATCGGATAATCATGGCGTGGTGTTATTTTGAAAACAATTATCATTTTGAAAACACATCCTAAGTATAGCCCATTTATTAACAAACAGATTAAAGTTATTAAAAATAAAATAATCCTAGAAAAATAATTAAAATGGCCTTATTACAACCCAAAACCAAACAATAATATTAATAAGATAAAATTTATAAAGAAACAAATCGGCTACTTATTGCAATTAAAAGAAACAGAAACAGTAGTGTGGCCATCTCCGAGTCCCTCACAGCTCCAAACCATCTAAGCTTAGGGATTACCTACACTGTTAGAAACGGGGTGAGTTTACGAAAACTCAGTGTGTAATCCCAATAACAAACAAACAGTGAAAACACAGTATCAGTACAATCTGGGCCAAAGCCCTATTCAGTCTCAACATATACTGGGCCGAAGCCTTTTGTTTAACGGTTACTGGGCCGAAGCCTTTTCATAAATCAAATCACTGGGATCATATCACTGGGCCGAAGCCTTTATTGTAAACGGTATGGCCCATAGGCCCATTTCAATAACACATGAAATATCAATGAATGTATGCAAGCCCATTTCAATATCACATGAAATACTAATGAATGTATGCAAGCCCATTTGGGGAGACTACTCAACCCACCATCCGCTACTCTCCACCCGTACCAACCAACACACCATGTGGGGAATAACTCAACCCACCCAACCAACACACCACTGGCAGCATAGCTGTTTTATCATATATCTAGAGGCCTAGCCTCTTTAATAACTGGGGCAAAGCCCTTTTTGGTAAACTGGGGCAAAGCCCTTTTTAATAAACTGGGGCATAAGCCCTTTTCCGTAAACTAGGGCATAAGCCCTTTTCAATAAACTGGGGCATAAGCCCTTTTCAATAAACTGAGGCATAAGCACTTTTCAATAAACTGGGGCATAAGCCTTTTTGCACTTCCTCTATCCATATAAAAACCCAACCCAATGCATTTATGAATTCATTATGTGCATTTCATACATATCATGTGCATATCATACATATCATGTGCATATCATACCAATCATGTATATCATACCCCACGTATCAAATTTATAATTAAACCCTAGGGGTATAATGGTCATTTTTACCTAGGGGCAAAATAGTCATTTTCACATTACAAGGGTAATTTCGTAATTTTACCAAATATCAGGGTTGTAACACCCCAAACCCGGTCCAGACGTTATGGCCGAATCTGACATGCCACATTCGAGTTGAAAACCCACGTTCCGTCTTAGTGTTTTAAAACCATATATTTTGTTGAGTTAACAAAGTGTATGGAAGCTGGGCACCAGGTAGGTATCCGAGACAGAGGAGGTGAGCCATGAAGGCTGCTTAAGTACCGAGCTCTTTGATTGGATCCAATCCTAGACATGCCCACAACCATAGCCACACTTTGTTATATCGAGTTTAAATTTGTTTAAGTGGACGTCTTTGATAAATCGATTAATCGTGGCGTTGAGCTATTTTGAAAACAAGTATCGTTTTGAAAACACGTCCTAAGTCTAGCCCATTTGAATAATTATCAACCAGGTTTAGAGTTATTAAAATTGAAATAATCCCGAAAAGAAATAAAAGGAAAGTTAAAATGGCCTTATTACAACCCAAAAATAAATAATAATTAAAGGAAATTTAATGAAAACCAACGCTTATTTAAAAGTCCAAAGGCGATCACCGTGGCTACTCTGAATCCCCTCTGGCCCAAGTCCCCACATCAAGGCTCAACTGAAAGGTTAAGGAAAGGGGGGTGAGTTTGGAAACTCAGTGTGCAACAAGCCCCTCTCAGAGCCCAAAACAATAACAGCCTGTTGGGCCTAAGCCCAAATCCAATCTAAAGATGTATTAGGCCATAGCCCTTTTCATATTTCATATTTCATAACACTGGGCCGAAGCCTTTTCATATTTCATATTACTGGGCCGAAGCCTTTACTGTAAACGGTATGGCCCATAGGCCCATTCCAATATCACATATAATGTCAATGAAAGAATGCAAGCCCATTTGGGGAGACTACTCAACCCACCATCCGCTACTCTCCACCCGTACCAACCAACACACCATGCGGGGATTAACTCAACCCACCCCGCCATAACTCTCCACTGGCAGCATAGCTGCTTTATCATATAACTAGAGGCCTAGCCTCTTTTAATAAATGGGGCATAAGCCCTTTAATAACTGGGGCATAAGCCCTTTAATAACTGGGGCATAAGCCCTTTAATAACTGCGGCATAAGCCTTTAATAACTGGGGCATAAGCCCTTTTACACTTCCTCCATTCATATAAAAACCCAACCCAATGCATTTATGATTACATCATGTGCATATCATACATATCATGTGCATATCATACATGTCATGTGCATATCATACATACCATGCTTATCAAAATCCCATGTATTAAATTCATACATAAACCCTAGGGGCATAATGGTCATTTTACCTAGGGGCAAAACGGTCATTTTCATGTTATAAGGGTAATCTTGTAATTTTACCAAAAATTAGGGTTTCCATGTTTATTAACGGTTACTAACAATTCATGTGTGCAAACAGTGAGTCTGGCCCATTTTTAGCGAAATTGAGTTATTGGGCCTAAAAACCTCTAATAGGCCCTACTTAGCCAATTTCGTCATCTAGGCCCATTTAGCCTATATTCCATAACGGTTTTATCAGTCACGATGTGCAATTTAACAGGTTCTCCTTTTCTACCAATTTTACCCAAATGGGCCCGAAAGCCCAATGGGCCCCATTTCGGCCCCTCGAGGCCCAACTTACCGAGAAAGCCAAAAATCATATTCTTACCGTTTCCATTATTCCCGATCATCATCTCATTGATTCTAACTAACTAGTGAGCATTCGCTTGCTCACCAATCCTCGAAATGCCAGGATTTCGGCATTTCGGCTTGTCGGCATTTATCACTTTAAGCTATGAAAAAGGGTTCGTTACACACCTGTTTGGCGATATTCGTCGACGAGATCTCCTACACGATTTCTCCTATAATCCATCATTAATAATCAGCTTCCCATAATTGAACCAAACCAAAAATCACCTAAATACTAATACTTACACATTCGGCCACCATCCATAATGGCCTTAGGAAACTTACCTTTGTCGCGATTGATGACTAGGTCTAGCCACTCCGGAGATCCAAGCTACCCCAAGTCGACACTACACCTTGCTGCTCCTCCACTAGATAAACCACAAAAAATATTAAAAAAAGACCCCATAAAGCCTATACCCATATTCGGCCATCTCCCTGAATTATAGGGTTTCGGCTTTTGGCCAACAGTTACTCTATGAATTGTTTAGAGTTCGAGCACTTACCACAGTCTTTCTTCTCTTGAACCCGTACGCCTAAAAGGTAAAGGAATTGAACGCCAACAATTGAAAAGGAAAGAAAAGGTTGCTGGTCACAAAGAATCGACACCCCCTTATCTACATTGATTTTGGCTTTTGCGGTATTTCGGCAGAAGTAGAGATAAGGGAAAGAAACAATGGTGAATGGAGGGAAATAGTGGGCTAATTTGAAAGAAGGAAAAGGAAGAAAAAAATGAATGAGAGGGAGGTAGATTCAGCTGGAAAAGAAAAGAGAGAAAAAAGCTACACACCAAAGGAAAAATCGGCACCACCTAGCCCCTAAAGCCGAAAATCCCCACCTAAAATCCCTCTGTCGAAAATCCCCTCTCCAATCTCCCTTATTCGGCTAACTCTATCTCCATATAAAATTCTTAAAATCTCTCCCCTTATCCCTCCTTAATCTATGCATTTGACTTGATCCAACTCTCCTCTTACAGAATCCACTTAGGTTCTAACACTTACCCTTCCTGCACATAAAAATAAATACTCTTATTTGCCAACACAGGGAATCGATCCCAGGTCTTCCCTTATGCTCCACACGCCACCTTTTTAGGAACTTAGTGGCGTCACCCTTGCCACTTTACTACAGCACTTTTTGTGATGCATGTTACCCACAACTTTATATAAGGGCACCTAGCCAGAACCCCTAACTCCTAAGTCCAAAATTTAAAAATTCTACCGGGTTTTGGCCAACTCATGGGCCTTCCATAAGCCCATTTACATACCCAAATTATGAATTCCATAATCACATACCAAATTTTAGAAACTTACTTAAAATATCAAGAATCGCAAAAAACCCGAAAATCAGGACGTTACAACTCTACCCTCCTTAAAGAAATTTCGGCCTTGAAATTTACCTGATCCAAACATTTGAGGGTACTGCTGACTCATTGCCTCTTCGGTCTCCCAGGTAGCTTCTTCCTTGCCATGGTTCCTCCAAAGTACCTTCACTAATGGGACTGACCTCCTTCTCAACACCTTGACATCGCGATCAAGTATTTGCACAGGTTCCTCTTCAAAGGTCAAATCTGACCGTACCTCGATTTCTGCAACTGGCACGATATGAGTTGGGTCAGAACGACATCGCCTTAGCATGGACACATGGAAAACGTTGTGAATGCGATCCAGTTCTGGAGGTAACTCTAGCTGATATGCCACCGGCCCTATCCGCTTAATGATTCGGTAAGGCCCAATAAACTGTGGGCTCAAGTTACGCTTCTTACCAAATCTCAAAATCTTCTTCCAAGGCGAAACTTTCAAAAAGACCATGTCCCCTACCGCATATTCAATATCCTTACGCTTCAGATCGGCATAAGTCTTTTGTCGATCCGCCGCCTCTTTTAACCGATTCCTGATCACCTTAATCTTGTCTTCAGTATCTGCTACCAACTCTGGTCCAAGTATTTGCCTTTCCCCCAATTCTGCCCAACAAGTAGGCGAACGACACCTTCGCCCATATAGTGCCTCATATGGAGCCATCTGAATACTTGCTTGGTAACTGTTGTTATACACAAACTCCGCCAATGGCAAATGGTCCTCCCAGCTGCCTCTAAACTCAATAGCACAACCCCTCAACATATCCTCTAAAATCTGAATAACCCTCTCTGACTGCCCATCCGACTGAGGGTGAAAAGCCGTACTGAAATCCAATCGCGTTCCCAATGCCTCATGCAACTTCTGCCAAAATCGAGATGTAAACCTTGGGTCTCGGTCTGAAATTATCGATGCTGGCACACCATGCAACCGTACTATTTCTGCAACATACAATTTGGCCAACTTCTGAAGTGAGTAATCGGTTTGGACAGGTATGAAATGAGCAGATTTCGTGAGTCTATCCACAATCACCCAAACCGAATCCTTCTTAGAAGGTGTCAACGGCAACCCACTTACAAAGTCTATAGTTACCCTTTCCCACTTCCAAAGTGGTATCTTTACCAGCTGTAACAATCCCGAAGGTAGTTGATGCTCGGCCTTCACTTGTTGACATGTCAAACATCTCCCTACAAATTTGGTCACTTCTCGCTTAAGCCCAGGCCACCAATATTGCTCTCGCAAGTCTCGATACAACTTACTCCCTCCTGGATGCATAGCACAAGATCCATTATGTGCCTCTTTCAAAATCATCAATCTCAAGTCGGAGTCTTTCGGCATACAAATTCTTCCTTGAAAACAGAGAACTCCCTCATTATTTAACCCAAAGTCTGGATTCTCCCCCTTCTCAACTTGCTGAAATCGAGAAACCAATGACTCGTCCTCCAACTGTTGCTTCTTAATCTGTTCTACCCAAGTTGGTCTTACTTGCAACTCCGCCAATAAGCTTCCGTCGTCATACAAACTTAGACGAGCAAACATCGCATTCTATTCCGCCACAGCCCTTCGACTTAGCGAATCAGCCACAACATTCACCTTACCTGGATGGTACTCAATCGAACAGTCATAGTCCTTTAACAACTCTATCCACCTTCGCTGCCTAAGATTCAGCTCCTTTTGAGTCAGCAAGTACTTAAGACTCTTGTGATCCGTACAGATGATGCATTTCTCCCCATAAGTAATGCCTCCATATCTTAAGTGCAAAGATTACTGCTGCCAACTCCAAGTCATGCGTAGGGTAGTTCACCTCGTGCGGCTTAAGCTGTCGTGAAGCATAAGCAACCACTTTACCCTCTTGCATCAACACGCAGCCCAAACCTACATGTGACGCATCGCAGTACACAGTGAAATCCTTACCAGACTCTGGCTGAATCAACACTGGCCCTTCCGTCAAAACCTTCTTCAACTTCTCAAAAGCCTCTTGCTGCTTATTTGTCCAAACAAAAGGTGCTCCCTTCCTTATAAGTTTCGTTAATGGTGCTGCCAACACAGAAAATCCTTCCACGAATCTCCGATAATAACCTGCCAACCCCAGAAAACTTCGGATCTCTGTTACCGACCTCGGTGGCTTCCATTCCAAAATTGCTTCAATCTTTCGAGGGTCCACCTTGATCCCCTCGGCAGACACAACATGCCCCAAGAAGGTAACTTATTTAAGCCAAAACCCGCACTTACTAAACTTTGCATAAAGTTGCTTCTCCCTCAACACTTGCAGCACTACACAAAGATGCTCATCATGCTTCTCTTTTGTTTCTGAATACACTAAGATATCGTCAATAAAAACAACTACGAACCGATCCAAGTATGGTTGGAACACCCGATTCATCAAATCCATAAATGCCGCCGGTGCATTAGTCAGTCCAAAAGGCATTACCAGAAACTCGTAATGACCATACCGAGTCCTGAACGTCGTCTTATAAATATCCACCTCTCTAACTCTTAATTGATGATATCCTGACCGAAGGTCGATCTTAGAAAATACCGAGGCTCCTTTTAATTGGTCGAACAGATCGTCGATTCTTGGTAACGGATACTTATTCTTGATCGTCAGTTTATTCAACTGTCGATAGTCAATACACATTCACATAGTCCCATCTTTCTTCTTTACGAACAGTACCGGTGTACCTCACGGGGAAACACTTGGTCTTATAAACCCTCTATCCAACAGTTCCTGTATCTGAGCTTTCAATTCCACCAATTCCTTTGGTGCCATCCTATAAGGTGCAATGGACACAGGAGCTGTTCCAGGTAATAAGTCGATTCCAAACTCGACTTCTTTGTTTGGGGGTAATCCAGGAAGTTCATCTGGGAATACATCCTGAAATTCCTTAATAGTTCTAATCGACTCTACCATTATCTCCTCAAGTCCAGTTTGACTTACAAGGGCCAAGTATGCCTCACAACCTTTCCGAATCAACTTCTCGGCTCTTAAAACCGAAACAACATTGGACAAATAATCCCTTCATTCCCCTATGACCATTATCTCCTCATCTTCAGTAGTTCGTAGTACCATCCTCTTTGCAGCACAATCCAACGTCGCCTTGTGCTTAGCTAACCAGTCCATTCCCAAGATAAGATCAAAATCTCCAAATGGCAGCTCCATCAAATCTCCTTCAAAGATTTTATCTTGTGTCACTAACGGTACTGCCCTAAAAAGTTTATCTACCTTAACCAAATGTCCCAATGGACTTATCATCGATACCCCACTCACAGTATCCTCAAGAAGCACATCCAAAGCCTCAGATACATCACAAGCTACATACGAGTGAGTGGAACCCACATCAATCAAAGCAATGTAAGGCATGCTATGAATGAAGAACGTACCAGTTATAACATCAGGAGTGTCACCCTCCTCATGACGTCGTACAGCATAAACCAACGCCGACTGTCGGGCTTCGGCATGTCCAGCACCTCTGCCAGGTGCCCCACATCCTCGTCCATTACCATTGCCACCTCTACCTTGCCTATGACCCCTCTGTGGTGGTGGTCCTCCTCGCTGTGGTTGGACATCTCTTTGCTCTGCAGCTAGCTCCTGAGCTGTCCTCCGAGGACACTCTCTGAACTTATGCTCCTTAGACCCACATCGAAAACATGCTCCAGTTCGTTTCCATCACTCCTCCATATGCACCTTACCACAGTCCCTGCAAGCCCGCGGTCTATAAGTATTTACTGGAACTGTTCGAACCGGTTCCTCCATCCTTGCTCTTTTAACATTTCAATTTGTGGCACTTGAGGGTCTAAAATCCCTCTTAAATCTGGGTCGATCCTTCTCACGATTCTGTCGCTCAGTCAGCTTCACCTCCTCGGCTATCTTAGCCTTCTCTACCAATGCAGCAATACCACTCTCCCTCAGTGGAGCTATCAATATCCTAAGCTCATCGCGGAGACCATCCTCAAATCGGACACTGCGCTCATATTTAGTTGCCACTATCCCACTAGCATATCGACTCAGCCTTAAAAATTCTGCCTTATACTCTGCTACAGTCTTATCACCCTGGGTCAGATTCAAGAATTCCTTCCGAAGAGCATCCACATAGCTTGCTCCAACATACCTCCCTTTAAAAGCAGTTTTGAACAATTCCCACGTTACCTGCTCAATTGGGGTACTCTCCCTTACGGTGATCCACCATCGGTATGCCTCGTCATGTAGCAGCGACACAGCTCCTTTCAGCTTTTGCTCCACTGAGCAGTCTAGATCATCCATGATCCGTTCTGTTGCCTCTAGCCAATATTCTGCCACATTTAGGGCTACTCCAGATACACCCCTAAATACTTCTGCCCCGTTGGCCCGGAGTCGCTCCGATATAGACCCCCTATTTATTGTCCCAGTACTAGCTCCTGCAACTCTCTCTAAAACCCTTAACATGGCTTGGGACAAAGCGTCATCCCCCACAACCCGATCATAAGACCCAGTTTCTGTTACTTGTGGCACAGATGGCTCCTCAGCTAGCCTATGCCCTGAGGATGAAGATTCAGCTTGCACCCTTCCACGACCACGTCCGCGACCTCGTCCATGAACTCCTCTTGTACTCATATCGAATTATCTAATTTACGAATTTTATGAAATTAGTATAATGTTCCACTGTTTATTAAGAAAATGTCTTATGGAAATGTAGCAGTTCAAGAATTGTTTTCGTATCGTTGTAGTCTAGCTACAGTCTCATTTCTACCGTTTCACAGTTTTACCCTATCTACAGTATCATAGTAGAGTCTCAGCACTATTCATAATATCATATCATTATCATATAGCGTAAAGAAAATATACTTACAGACTTGGTGCCGGGGATTTAGTGCGCCACCTCTTTCTCCAATCCAAAACTTGAAAACCATGTTTTTTATCACCGAAAATAGAAATTTGAAAACTTTGATTTGAAAACACCCTTTATTTTGAACTCTTGATTTAAAACAGAAAAAATTGGACCATTTTAACATGTATACTTTGTAAAACATCTTTGAAAAGAATTTTCAAAACCATTTCCAAAAATACCCTTCTTAGGCCTAAGTTTTTTTTGAAAAATTTTTTGAACTCGATCCACAGCCGAGTTGTTGCAACCTAGGCTCTGATACCACTAAATGTAACACCCCAAACCCAGCCCAGACGTTATGGCCGAATCTGACATGCCACATTGGAGTTGAAAACCCACGTTCCGTCTTAGTGTTTTAAAAACCATATATTTTGTTGAGTTAACAAAGTGTATGGAAGCTGGGCACCAGGTAGGTATCCGAGACAGAAGAGGTGAGCCATGAAGGCTGCTTGAGTACCAAGCTCTTTGATTGGATCCAATCCTAGACATGCCCACAACCATAGCCACACTTTGTTATATCGAGTTTAAATTTGTTTAAGTGGACGTCATTGATAAATCGATTAATCGTGGCGTTGAGCTATTTTGAAAACAAGTATCGTTTTGAAAACACGTCCTAAGTCTAGCCCATTTGAATAATCATCAACCAGGTTTAGAGTTATTAAAATTGAAATAATCTCGAAAAGAAATAAAAGGAAAGTTAAAATGGCCTTATTACAACCCAAAAATAAATAATAATTAAAGGAAATTTAATGAAAACCAACGCTTATTTAAAAGTCCAAAGGCGATCACCGTGGCTACTCTGAATCCCCTCTGGCCCAAGTCCCCACATCAAGGCTCAACTGAAAGGTTAAGGAAAGGGGGGTGAGTTTGGAAACTCAGTGTGCAACAAGCCCCTCTCAGAGCCCAAAACAATAACAGCCTGTTGGGCCTAAGCCCAAATCCAATCTAAAGATGTATTAGGCCATAGCCCTTTTCATATTTCATATTTCATAACACTGGGCCGAAGCCTTTTCATATTTCATATTACTGGGCCGAAGCCTTTACTGTAAACGGTATGGCCCATAGGCCCATTCCAATATCACATATAATGTCAATGAAAGAATGCAAGCCCATTTGGGGAGACTACTCAACCCACCATCCGCTACTCTCCACCCGTACCAACCAACACACCATGTGGGGATTAACTCAACCCACCCCGCCATAACTCTCCACTGGCAGCATAGCTGCTTTATCATATAACTGGAGGCCTAGCCTCTTTTAATAACTGGGGCAAAAGCCCTTTTAATAACTGGGGCATAAGCCCTTTAATAACTGGGGCATAACCCCTTTAATAACTGGGTCATAAGCCCTTTTACACTTCCTCCATTCATATAAAAACACAACCCAATGCATTTATGATTACATCATGTGCATATCATACATATCATGTGCATATCATACATGTCATGTGCATATCATATATACCATGTTTATCAAAATCCCATGTATTAAATTCATACATAAACCCTAGGGGTATAATGGTCATTTTACCTAGGGCAAAACGATCATTTTCATGTTATAAGGGTAATCTTGTAATTTTACCAAAAATTAGGGTTTCCATGTTCATTAACGGTTACTAACAATTCATATGTGCAAACTGTGAGTCTGGCCTATTTTTAGCGAAATTGAGTTATTGGGCCTAAAAACCTCTAATAGGCCTTACTTAACCAATTTCGTCATCTAGGCCCATTTAGCCTATATTCCATATCGGTTTTATCAATCACGATGCGCAATTTAACAGGTTCTCCTTTTCTACCAATTTTACCCAAATGGGCCTGAAAGCCTAATGGGCCCCACTTCGGCCCTTCGAGGCCCAACTTATCGAGAACGCCAAAAATCACATTCTTACCGTTTCCATTGTTCCCAATCATCATCTCATCGATTCTAACTAACTAGTGAGCGTTCGCTTGCTCACCAGTCCTTGAAATGCCAGAATTTTGGCATTTCGGCTTTTCGGCATTTATCGCTTTAAGCTATGAAAAAGGGTTCGTTACACACCTGTTTAGCGATATTCCTCGACGAGATCTCCTACACGATTTCTCCTATAATCCATCGCTAATAATCAGCTTCCCATAATTGAACCAAACCAAAAATCATCTAATACTAATACTTACACATTCGGCCACCATCCATAATGGCCATAGGAAACTTACCTTTGTCGCGATTGATGACTAGGTCTAGCCACTCCGGAGATCCAAGCTACCCCAAGTCGACACTACACCTTGCTGCTCCTCCACTAAATAAACCACAAAAAATATTAAAAGAAGACCCCATAAAGCCTATACCCATATTCGGCCATCTCCCTAAATTATAGGGTTTTGGCTTTTGTACAACAGTTACTCTAGGAATCGTTTAGAGTTCGAGCACTTACCACAGTCTTTCTTCTCTTGAACCCATACGCCTAAAAGGTAAAGGAATTGAATGCCAACAATTGAAAAGGAAAGAAAAGGTTGCTGGTCATAAAGAATCGGCACCCCCTATCTTCACTGATTTCGGCTTTTGCGGTATTTCGGCAGAAGTAGAGATAAGGGAAAGAAACAATGGTGAATGGAGGGAAATAGTAGGCTGATTTGAAAGAAGGAAAAGAAAGAAAAAATGAATGAGAGGGAGGTAGATTTGGATGGAAAAGAAAACAAAGAAAAAAGCTATACACCAAAGGAGAAATCGGCACCACCTAGCCCCTAAAGTCGAAAATCCCCACCTAAAACCCTTCTGCCGAAAATCCCCTCTCCAATCTCCCTTATTCGGCCAACTCTATCTCCATATCAAATCCTTAAAATCTCTCCGCTTATCCCTCCTTAATTTATGCATTTGACTTGATCCAACTCTCCTCTTATAGAATCCACTTAGGTTCCAACACTTACCCTTCCTGCACATAAAAATAAATACTCTTATTTGCCAACACAGGGAATCGATCCCAGGTCTTCCCTTATGCTCCACACGCCACCTTTTTAGGAACTTAGTGGCGTCACCCTTGCCACTTTACTACAGCACTTTTTGTGATGCATGTTACCCACAACTTTATATAAGGGCACCTAGCCAGAACCCCTAACTCCTAAGTCCAAAATTGAAAAATTCTACCGGGTTTTGGCCAACTCATGGGCCTTCCATAAGCCCATTTACATACCCAAATTATGAATTCCATAATCACATACCAAATTTTAGAAACTTACTTAAAATATCAAGAATCGCGAAAAACCCGAAAATCAGGATGTTACAAGGGTTTTCCATGTTCATCAACAATTATCAATATTTCTGAGTGTTTAAACAATGATCTTTAACCCACTTTATCAAACTCGGGCTTTTGGGCCCAAAACCTCTAATGGGCCCTACGAATGCCGATTTAGCCCATTAAGCCCACATAATCTAAATTTTACAGCAGTACTAACCGTGTTAACATGCAACTTTTCCAGATTCCATTTTCTATCAGTTTTACCCAATGGGCCCGATTCCAGCCCATTAAGGCCCAACTTAACATCGTGCACAAAATTGAGTTCTTGCCTGTTCCATCGATCCAAACACCGATCATATCGTATTTATCGCATCTATACCCAAACACAACATTACAAGTTCCCGAAATACCGATATTTTAGCATTTCGGCTTCTCAGCAAATATTAATTTAAGCTATTATGAGGGTTAGTACACACCTGTTATGGGTTGAAGTTGAAACGTTTCCATAATCAATCACCTACGATAACCACCACCTGTCACTCAAACTTAACTAATCCAATATCAATATATGTAAATCCTAAGCACATCAGTCATACGGAACATAAGGGCATATTCGTCATTTTACCATACAAGGGTATTACAGTCACTTTATCCTACAGGGGCTTTACGGTCTTTTTACCTATTAGGGGTATTGTAGTCATTTCATCCTACAAGGGTGTTTTGGTAAATCTACAAACCAAGGGTATTTCTGTAATTTTGTAAATCAGGGGTATTTTGGTATTTTTACAAATTGAGGGTATTTCGGTAATTTCACAAACTAGTGGTATTTTGGTAACTTTACAAACCAAGGGTATTTTAGCAATTTTACAGACCAGGGTATTTTGGTAATTTTACTGATCGAGGGTATTTTGGTAATTTTGTAAACCAAGGGTATTTTAGTAATTTTGTAAATCGATTTTAAAACAGTAATTCTGCAAATCAAGGGTAAAATGGTAATTCTGTAAATCAAGGGTAAAATGGTAATTCTGTAAATCGAGGGTAAAACGGTAATTCTATAAATCGAGGGTAAAACGATAATTCTGTAAATCGAGGGTAAAATGATAATTCTGTAAATCGAGGGTAAAACGGTAATTCTATAAATCGAGGGTAAAACGGTAATTCTATAAATTGAGGGTAAAACGGTAATTCTATAAATCGAGGGTAAAACGGTAATTCTATAAATCGAGGGTAAAATGGTAATTCTACAAATCGAGGGCATTTCAGTAATTTGGTAAACTAAAGTATTCTAAACAGGGATAATAATACGAATGGGCCTAAAGCCTATTCTCGGCCCAAATGGGCCCACACGCTCGTGTGGCCCTTTTAGCCCAAATCTAGCCACAAATATGAGATTCACCTAGCCTAGTCCAATATTTACTACACAATCAAACAACTTATCCAATTGGGCCCGTAGGCCCATTGAGCCCACATGGCGCCTTCCGGCCTATCGCGGCCCGAAATAGCCATCCTATAGCTAGAGTAGTGAGAAATACACACCTGATAGGAGACTGGAGTTAATCCACGCTCTGAGCACTCTTAGCTGACGCCCAACCCAAACGAGCACGCCATACAGCGAAAGGGATCAGCCAAGAAAGGTACCTTTACTCTCCTCATGGTTTTCTCTATTTAAAGCCAGCTTCGTAATCACTCTTATGTTAGCTTCTCGATGTGGGATCCCTCCAACATCAGAGTTTAAATTCAACACCAACTCTTGCCGCCCCCTGTTAGCAAAATAAATGCTCCTTGCTTGCCATGGGATTCGAACCCATGCCTTCCCTCAATTGCTCCACACGCTACTTGCCACTAAGCCACAAGGCTTTTTATGTCATATTTTATCCCCAATTAATTATAAGGTCTAAAGGCCAAAGTCCAGGTTCCCTAAAAAAACCAAAATAAATTGCAAGAGCCAAGGCTTGAACCCAGGCTCCTATACAACCTTAATGACGCCACAACCACTAGACTACAAGCTTCCTTGTGTCATTTATTTAACACAATAATTTAAAAGCCCTCATCCAAGCATCCAGGTTTTAGGCACGTCTGATCTTTAACTCGCAACTGGTAGTAGCCGGATCTCAGGTCTATCTTAGAAAACACAGTGGCTCCCCTCCATTGATCAAACAGATCATCAATCCTCGGCAATGGATACTTGTTCTTGATAGTTTCCTTGTTGAGTTGTCGATAGTCTATACATACCCTCAAAGAACCATCTTTCTTCTTTACAAATAAGACCAGAGCACCCAAGGCGAAAAACTCGATCTTGTAAAACCTTTATCCGTTAATTCTTGCAACTATGCTTTTAACTCTTTCAGCTCAGTTGGTGCCATTCTAAACGGAGCAATAGAAATAGGAGTTGTCCTAGGCACCAGTTCAATACCAGACTCTACTTCTCTAACAGGAGGTAATTCGGGTAGCTCCTCTGAAAACACATCAGATACTCACATACTATCGGTACAGATTCCAATTTCAACTCAGATTCTTTGGTATTTAACACAAAAGCAAGGTAGGCTTTATATCCTTTCTCATATACCTATGAGCCATCATTGAGGTAATCACAACCGGCGAAATATCCAACTTGCTTGAATCAATCCAGAGAATCTCACCATCTGAGCATTTCAATTCAATATAGTTGCTACCACAATTTACAATCACATCATGCACAACTAACCAATCCATGCCAAGTATTACATAAAACTCATCGAATGGCAATAACATAAGGTTAGCCGGAAAACAATGACCTTGAATCGTCACTAGGACTGACTTGCCTAGAGGGTTTGATACCTTAATCACAAATTCTATAGGTTCTACAGACATATTCATACTAGACACCAATTTCATTCAAATGTGCAAATAGGTTGACCCTGGGTCAATTAAGGTAATGACACGAGTATTATAAATAGAAAATGTTCCTCTGATGACATCGGGAGCAGAGGCTTCCTTTCGTACGCGTATTGCATAAGTTCTTGCCGGGGCTCGGGCCTCTGATTTGCAGTAGCATCCTTGTAAAACAATTCTACTGCCACTTGCACTTCTGGGATGTCTTGGAGGTCTGCCTCGAGAAATAGGAGCATTTAGCTGCGGAGCTAATTCAACCTCTTTATTAGCTCGCTCTAGGTAGTCTCTGAGAAAATCGCCAAGAGACCCACATCTAGAACACGCACCACTTTTCATTCGGCACTCTCCGTAGTGAAATTTGTTAAAGCTTTTACACTTTGACTTTTGATCATCTACGCTTCCAACACTAGTTACCATAAGGGAAGAAGACTTCGGGTTATGTTGCTTGGAGCTTCTTGCTCTACCCGAATACCCTACTGATGAAATTGAAAGTTCTTGGTGACTTCTCGATTTCTTTGTGGGGAAGGAGTGTGCTATACCACTAGACCTCTTACTCGAAACTCAAGCTTCTCTCTTAGCTTGCTTTCTTTCATTATTTAGCTCTTCAGCCTTCTTGGCCCAGTCAGCTAATGCGGAAAATTCTCGTATCTTAAGGATTCCGATCAGCAATTTAATTTCCTCATTCAAGCCTTCCTTGAAGCACTTACACATTTCTGTCTCCAATTGAACCCACTCCGTTGTATACTGACTTAACCTCACGAATTCCCTTTCGTACTCTGACAGAGTCTTATTTCCTTGTTTGAGTTCCAAGAACTCCTTTCACTTCGAGTCTAAAAATCTTTGACTGATATATTTTTTTTAAACTCAACTTAGAAGAACTCCCATGTAATGTTTTCTTCGGTATCAGTGAGGATATCGTCTTCCACCAATGATATGCTGTATCTTTCAGAAGAGATACAACACACTTCAAACATTCCTCGGGTGTACATGACAATTCATCCAAAACTGCACAGTATTCTCAAGCCAGAACTCAACTCGTTCAGTATCATTCTCAACCTTAGCTCTAAACTCTTCAACCCCATATTTTATAAGTTTGTCCACTGGGGCTTTACCAATTCTTGTGGGTGCCATACCCTGTGGCACTTTTCCTTCAGGCTGAGTAGGGGCGGAGGAGGTCGTGGTATATTGGGGCAGTTTTTCAAATAATCCCCAAACCATCCATCATCTTGAAGAAGGCCACTCTTGCCTCTTCCTGGCTTCAGACATAGGCCTTCTGCTACTACTAGAAATAGCTCGTAGTACGGAAGCTGGAGCATGGATCTCGGCTCCCTTGAACTCATCTTGGGCTTGATTGGAAGACATTTACTATATTCAAATACAATTAAAAATGGTTAGGAGATGTCACACTATCATAACTTGTATAATGGCATGTATAGCTATACTAAACACATGCTACGTTAGTCCAAGAATCGACTAAACCGTAGCTCTGATACCACTAAATGTAACACCCCTTACCCATACCCGAGATTGGGACAAGGTACGGGGAGTTACCCGACATATACTCAGACATTTCGAAAAAAATACGGGTTATAAAATTTCATTCTAATTTAAAATTAACTAAACAACATCATAGTGTGGACCTACAAGGTCCAAAACATACATTAAAAGCTATTCGAGACTAGACCGAGAACTATAGAAAATTTTAGAAAAATTACTAGGGTTATGCCTCACACGCTCGTGTGGAGGCAAAGCACACGCCCGTGTGCTTAAGGACACACCTATGTGTCCCACCCGTGTTGAATTATTTGGATTTATTTTTCATGTTGAACCTACAGGATTTTTCACACGGCCAAGCACACGCCCATGGCCCTAGCCTGTGTCCCTCACATGGCATAGACACGCCCATGTCCAAAGACCCAGGCATTCTATTTATGACATCATCATTCATTTTGAGGCACACGACAAAGGCACAAGCCAGTGGGCTAGGCCGTGTCCTCCACACGGTTGAGACACAAAGCCATGTCTCTACCCGTGTGTTTACTACCATGCAAACTGACCTAAAATTTTCAAGTACAGGGGACACACGGCCGAGCAACACACACATGGGGCTGACTGTGTGTCACGCACAACCTAGACACAGGCCCATGTGTCTACCCGTGGGGACCTTTTTAGGGCTAATTTTCCAAGCCTTTAGTCACTCTCTATCATCCATACACACTTAGAGACTTCAATGGTATTTAACATGGCCTAATTATACTCTTAAACAACCTTGACATAACTCATTGCATGTTAACCTCCTCTCATCGGTTTAGTACAAGCTAAATTATCCTTTTTGTATTAGGAATTAACAAAGCACATTTTACATTTTACCCTTAGGCCATATTATAACCATATACCATTATGTGCATGGTCCACTATCAGATTATTAGGTCCCAATTGAGTCATCCATCCATGATAACCCTCATCATCATGTCTTATGAAACATTTAAGCATAAACATGCATCATTAGTAGGTTAACAACCTACGTCAATATGAGCCATATCTCATGGCCATATACAAACGAATAAGTATACCATTTAAGCCTTTACATTGGATAGCCAAATGTCACATATAACAAAATAACCAAAACCCTATATGTAACAGCCCAATATAGACCCTAGTTGGAACAGTGGTTTCGGGACCACGAATTTGAGTTAGAAAAATATTTAAAAATTATTTTCTATGTTTATTTTGTGTGAATTTATATCTGTGGAATTTTCGTGATTTAGTTTTGTTGTTTGAGTGTCCGATTTAATAAAAGGGCTTAATCGCGTAAAATGAAAATTTGATAGTTTAAAGTGTGATGAGCAAATTAAATCTGTCTTTATAATTTGGAGCATTTATGTTGCAATTATGCCATTGTATAAGTGATGGACGGTAGAAACCATGAATTATAATGGTTTTATATTTTAATATAAAGGTTATATATGTAATTTGGTTAATAAATCATATTAATATAAAACATAAAATTTAAAAGCCATAGCTTATATTTTCTTCCATGGTCAAATATCAAAATAAGAAGAAAAGAACAAGGTTTCAAGGTTCGGCCACCTCCCAAGCATGATTTAATGTTCGTTTTTACTCGATTTTTGATAATTTCTACGTTTTTGAGATCGTTGCTTCGAGTACTACAAAACCCATGCTTGAATATTTGAATTTGATGAGTATTTTTAGTTATGCCATTGATGAGAGCTTGTGATTTTTTTTGTTTGATGATGAAATATGAAAGATATGTTTTAGATTAACATGCTTTGTATTGGAGTTTTTGATGATTTCAAGTAATTAGGACTAAATTGCAAAAAATAATAATTTGAGGGACTAAAATGTGAAATAAATGAGATATATTTATTTTTTTGAGAGTGGGTAAAATTTGGCTCAACATGGGTATGCTAAAATTTTGTGTATTTTGTGTTTTGTGCAATAGGACTAAATTGTAAAAAGTGTAAATGTCAGGGGTAAAATGGTAATTTTTCCATTTATGCGTTTTTGGACTAAATTGAATGAAAATATGTTTGAATGAGCTTAATTTGAAAATGTTTAGATCAAGAACCAAAGAAATCAGATTTGGATTGGGGGAAAACGAAAGTTGTCGACTAGCTGTCCTGTTCCATTTTACATTGTCTGAGGTAAGTTTATAAGCAAATAAATATGGTTAAATTTCAATATTTATGTGGTTAATAAATAGTTGTAATAGTATAAAGTAAATAATGGATTGACATTGAGTAATGGAAATAATTTATGTTTGATGATAAAGTAAGGAATGAGTTTTAGTATTGAAAGTGGTGACATGAGCTATACACGATAAAATGTTGATTATTTGTATATAAGTTGCAAGTTTATATTTGGCTATACAATATATGTTTATGTATGAAATGCTAAAGTGTGAGTCATGGATATATATATATAAGTATATTCGATTATATGATGATATTGTGACCTTGGTAGTAAATGATGATTTTGTTAATGAATATATGTATATTCTGACCAATTTAAAGTTGATACAAGGATATGTATGAGGCATCGATATGTGATTCTAACATGTGATGTGGGAGTAAGACCATGGCATCGATATGTGATTTCAATATATGCGACGTGTGAGTAAAACCATGGCATCGATATGTGATTTTGATATATGTGTGAGAGTAAGACCTTGTCTGGGACAATGGCATCAATATATGATTACATATAAGATCATGTCTGGGACGTTGGCATTGTACGATATGTGTGATTATTCCGAGTGTCTTATCCAATATCGAATGGTTCACTGAACATCGATAAGTTGTGAACGAATGTGCTAAAATGAGCTAAAATGATTAGGTACGAATTGGTTTATTATAAACTTGAAATAAGGTGAGTAAGTTAATTTATATTTGTTGCAAAACATGCTTGAAGCAAAGTAAGAATGTATATGAATGTAAAGAATGTATTTAGCCTTGTGAATAATTAGTATGAATATTAGTGAGATGGTTTTTGAATATGGTTAATTAGTGGCATATTCAGTTATAGATTTAAATATGTATATAATTGATATACTTTGACTTACTAGTATAAGCATATAGGTGTATGTGTAATTGGTATGATAAAGATGTTTTGGCTTAGCCATTGAATGATAGTTTGTTAATGTATATTTTTATATATAAGTGTTCATTCGGTCATTGCTATGTTTATGCATATGAAGTTATATTTTAATTCATAAGTATAGGTATATGGGTATATATGTACGTGGTCACTAAATGATTGTGCTTTAAAACCGAAAAATGCTTTGGTAATATATATATGTATACGGCCATAAATAAGTATATGTGAAAGTATAAGATAAATGTTAAATCGTAAGATTGAAATTTAATTTGACTATGATAGTATAATTTGGTATAGTTTAAATGCATGAATTATGTCCTTGAATAGTTTATTTGTTTATAACTTACTAAGCTATAAAAGCTTACTCTGTATATGTATGTTTATTTTTGTTTTATAGATTTTGGATTCAAGTTACAAGCTTGGGAATCGACAGAGAAGCTTATCACACTATCGATAGTCTTCAGTATCTCTGAAGTGAACTTTCGAATCTATGACATGTATAGGCTGGGTTTTACTTTTGAAATGTTAGATTTTGGTTAATGTAACCATGAGCCATGCGAAAATGGCTTAATAATTTGTTATGCTCAAATTTAATGCTTCGTTTTGGTGATGGTTGTGTTTGGTCGTGATTTTAGTGGTTCAGCCTTTTATTTTGTCATGTGAATCATAGTCGCATATAATGTTAATGGTTGTGTGGATATTTGGTGTTGGTTTGAGCTTATATTGGGAGTGTGTCCAAGGTATGTGATGTTTGAGGAGCTTGTTTATGTGTCTCGGCCGTATGACATATAATGGTTATAAAATGAACTATGATATATCATATATTAGTTAGATAAAAATCAAGATATGTACAAGGATATTTATATACGGTGTTCTTTCATTAACAATTATAGTGATATGTATAATTCATGATTGGTTGGAATGGTCTAAGTTTATTTGGTTATAATGTTACGTGTCAAAAATGGAAGGTATTTGTGATATGTGTTTCATAAATTGCATGTGGTTGCTGACTTAGGGTATAATGAGATTGATTTAGCCATAGTATATTTACAAATATGTTTTAACCTTGCTATGATATTTGTGATTGAATGATTAGGTTATAGTGCATGCATAGATAGACATGTATGTGAATTGGTACCTAAGAGTAACCAGCTATACTCTAATGTGAACAGGATTTATTTAGGCTTAGGTAATATATGATATCTTTATATTTAAGAATGATTTACTAATCTTGGCTTAGTATTGAAGTGAAATAATTACGATATGTATATATTTTTAAATGGTATTAGTTATTTAAATTTAGTGGTTATCGTAATGAATAAGCGTATATACATATGTGCATAAGTCATGGTTATTAATATAATGAATTGACCAAGCAGCGACAAGTTGGATATGTTATTTAGACTTATTTATATACTACTTTATGGTTCCACAAATGTGATTAAAATAGGTCACAATGTGCCATTTGTATGCTCGTGTTATAATTATGGTTAAGTAATATGTATTATAAGGTTTGATAATATTTGATAAATGAAATGGACATTGTGATATATGTTATTTATATGAAGCGAAATGATGTATAATAATATTAATTAAAGTTGGTGCGTATAAATTATAAGTTAATAGATTAATTTGTATGTAAACCATTCATATATTTTAATATTAAATTTGCATATATGATTTGAGTATGAAATAAATTACATTGGGTTACAAGTTAAACATTTAGTTTCTATGATTATTTATTTGTACTGTATTAGCAGTAATTTGAATAATTATATAAATGTTATGATTGAGACATGTTAATTTGGTTTAAAAAAAATTTATTAGATGGTTTACTTTGTAATGAAAGTCTGTTTTGAAATGTCCTATGATCAGTAATGCCTCGCAACCCCATTTCGGCGACAGATTCAGGTTAGGGGTGTTACACTATAATGCCATTAAACAAAATAAAAGTATCTATATACCAAAGAGGGACAAGTTGATAGTGTGTTGATTTTCCAACCGTCTTCTAATCTTCACGAGTCCATGAGCTTTGTAAGACAGGGAAAAGAGAAAAGGGTAAGCATTTATATGCTTAGTAAGTCCAGATAACTAGAAAGTAAACTTACTGGTTAATTAACATACAACTATATTAGGCAGTAATTCCAACAAGCATGAAATAGTTTCCCTATCACATGCACTCAATCATCAAGTTAGTCTCGTAACAAATACATCATGTCAATAGTCTTAGATGAGCTCATCAATTCAATATTTCCATTTCTATTTCTCTTGTTAATTGTAATAGCCCAAAATTGGGTCTAGTTGGAAAAAAGGTTTCGGGACCACAAAATTTGAGATATAAATAATTATTTTATGATTATTTTGAGGTCTATTATATGATTGCATGACTGTGTGAAAATTTCGTGAAAAAATTCTATGCATAAAGTGCTTAATTCGAAGTTAGGGACTAACTTGAATAAGTTGCAAAACTTGCATTCTAGAAGTTTCTAGTATGAAATTGATTTGAAATATTAATTAGGAGGTCTTAAATAGAGATTTGACAAATTTCTAAGTTATGGACAAAAATTAGACATGGATGGAATTTTTGGAAAGTTTAGTAGTAAGGGTATTTTAGTCATTTAGGGGTAAAATGAATTAAAATACAAAATTAAAAGCCAATTTTGCACATCTTCTTCACCATGGACGTGTATACCAAGGGAGACTCCATGGCTAGGGTTTTCAAGCTTCCCAAGCTCAATTGTAAGTCCGTTCTAACCCCGTTTTTCAAGTTCTTTACGTTTTTGGAGTCCCGATAACTTGATTTAGCTTATGCTAGCAATAATTCAACCAAGGGTTCATATTTGGAAAAATACCCATAGGTAAAATTTGTGTATTCTGGTGTTTTATGATACAATATAAGGTTTTAAATTATGTTAGACAACTTGTGCTACTCGGTTTTAAGTGAAAACGAGCAAAAGGGCTTAATCGGTAAAATACCTAATAGTCATAAGTATATGTTAGAGTGAGAATTTGATGTTTCCATAGAAGGGAAAATTGATCATCATGTCATAAAACATAAGAATAAGGGATAAAGTTTAATTCCCGAGCCTACGGGAAAAGTGTAAATATGCAAAAGTTTAGGGGCAAAATTGTAATTTTTCCAAAGTTTAAGTTAAGGACTGTTTTGAATAGTACATTAATTAAATAAGTAAAATATGATGTTTTAGATTCCGGAAAACGAGATTTGAACCTAGAATGAGAGAAAAATCGAAAATTGGGAAAGTTGGTAAAATGACCGTTTTAATATCAAGGTAAGTTCATATGTATAATAAGCATTAATTTATGCATGTTTCAATGTAAAATTGATATATTTACTATGATCTCCGAGGTGTTGAAAGTATGTAAGTTGGTATGATAATAATACAACAATAATGCTGTAATTTATATTTGAAAGTTAAATTTAGTGAATTAATTGAATTATGTTAAATTAAATGATTATGGTGCCAAGTTTATGAATTGATTTAAAAATATGTCTATGGTACATGAAGTGCATTGAATTATCATACATAAATGTGATTTCTATGATTATGGATATTATGGGAAATTGTAAGTTCATATGATTTTTAATAAGACAATGTGTAATTTAATGTTATTGCGTTGATATTAAATGAGATGTAAGTTTATATGTAAGTAATACATCACTATTACTTGTATTATGATATTTTATAAAAATATTGGAAATATGTTTGTGGATAATTACTTGATTGGTGAAATTGTTGGAAAAGAGAGAGAAATCCCGGTTGAACCTTCGGAAAGATTGGATGATACAGATGGTATGTAGCTAGGTCACATGTATAGTGCTGAGTGCACATCATGTGTACAAGAGAGCTACGGGATATATGTAGCTAGGTCGCATGCGTGGTTCCAAGTGAAGGACACCATGTAGACAAGAGAGCTACGAGATAAACTGGCTAGGTCACATGGGTGGTACTAAGTGTTCACCATGTGTACAAGAAAGCCAAACTATATGATGGGTGGAGCTATGTGCTGAAACCACCAATTATCGAGGATTGATCCGAAGTGTTCAACGGGAGACTCTCTATGTATTGCTTTGTGAGTTTTGTGATGAATAAGTGCAGGAACTTGGTTATGTGAATGATGTGTTCATTAAGTGACTAGGATGTGGTAAGGTTATAAACAAGTAAGTTATACATGAGGATGATTTTATGGTGACCTTGTGATCATGAGCCTATACTTGTGATGTATGAAATGTGGTGAAAATGATTTGTGATATGTATGTTAAAATGAGGTTAATACAAAGAAAGTGTGAAAGAGTGAATTAGCAATAAAACTATTTTGGACAGTAGCAGTGACGTGATTTTGAAAAATCACAAAAAATAGTAGAAATTGAATCAGAGACTGAATGGGATATCAAATTAAAGCTTAATGAGTCTATTTTCATATAAAGGAGCATAAAAATAAAAGGAGTTCTATATTTTGAGATATTTATGTTTTTGTGAGACTGATTCAGAATGATTACGTGATCCCCTGTTTTGACTTTGGAAAATCACAAAATTTTGGAGAAAAATAATTAGAGGCTCAAAATTATATTTTTAAAATCCATAATGAGTCTATTTTCAAGATAAATCAACAAGAACATTATCCGAGTTCTGTACTGTGCGATAATTACTTTTTAGTGAAGAGAGGTCAGAACTATCAGAAAGTGAAACAAGGGAAATTTTAATGAATAAACTGTAATAATTGGCTAAACCAAAAATTATGAAAATTTTATGGTGGAAAGATATGTGAGTCTAGTTTCAGGGGAAATTTACAGATCTTAATTTGGAGCTCTGTAGCTCAAATTATAAATAATTAAGTGACTATGACTCGTGTGGACAGTTTGATGTAAACATTTATTAGTAAATTGTGAAATCGTACTTACAAGAATGCTATATACATTAAGGATGTGGAATGGAGAGGAGGAGGAGGAAAATAAATATATGTGGAATACATGGAAACTATGGTATATGAAATATTGATATAATGAAATAAATGATACGTGTTTATAAGAAAACAAAAAGAGAATGTTATGTATCATGACATGTATATATATATGACTAGTTTCAATGTAATGCTTGTTGGGTATGGAATTGAATTGAAATGTTTCAAGCAAACATGTTATTCTGTGCATCTGAATCATGGTATTTTATAAAGATATGATCTAGCTTTAAATATGAATACTTGATGATTAAGCTGAAGATATTTGGTAAGATGATAATCTTGGTATAAATGTATAAGTGGTACTATAATAAACAAGGTAAAATGAGTATGAGAGACACATGTATGATGACATACAAATGCTATGTTTGTGGTTTAATTGAGGATGTTTAATCATTAAATGAATACCATGTTATATGCTTTTGATTTTGTATAAGTGTGTAAGAGATCAAGGTTGACCAAAGCTTGGAAAATAGCCTAGGTATATTCCACATAGGCAGAGACACGACCATGTGTCTCAGCCTTGTATGGAACACGACTTTGGGACACGGGCGTGTGGAGCCTTAAAACATGAAATTTCCAATATTTTCGTAAGTTCTCGGTTTAGTCTCGAACCCTTTCTAAAGTATGTTTTGGGCTCCGTAGACTCAAATAAGGGACTATGTGTAAGAGAATGAACGCTTTGAAATATGAATAAAATTTTATGGCTCGTATTTTAGTTTAATGTTTGTATGTTTGTCTAGTAACGCCTCGTACCTTAGCTCAGCCTCGGATACGGGTAAGGGGTGTTACATTAATCCCGTTGAATTTCTCAAAAATCTCGATGGATAGCCTAATTACCATCAAGTTATACAAGTGATCATCTCTAGTACGCACTCCTGTAGACCTTATATCATACGGCGAGATTACCAGTCCAGGCTAAATCCCTTTCAATGACAATTGTTCTCATATGCTCGGATCTAAATTGCCAGTCCAGGCTAAATTTAGTCCTTAATCGGATTACCTGTCCGGGCTAAATTCTTAATGCACCCATATTCTTCGGGAGGCTCAATCACTCAAGGAACACCCATCCGGGCTAGATCCTTTCTATTTTGAGATCATCGGATTATCCGTCCGAGCTAAAATCCTTTTCTGCAACACATGCAGGATCTCATGTCATGTAAGCCATAATTTATCTGTCAGATTTCCCTTTCTATTTCAACTGGGACATTTATCATCTTTCATTCACACAAGCACATTACATAAATTATCATGCAATGAATATCTAAACTTTCATGCATTCAAGAACACGCATGTTTAAGTATATTAAGAGTTTACTTCGTGTTATACGAACTTACCTTGTAATGGCTTCAGTTTCGTATTTCAGTTATTCTGAAACCTTTCGTTTTCCATTGTCGATCTTCGAAATTGTTTTCTCGGGGTCTATATCAATAAAATTAGATTATTAATATATCATATTATTCATTTTAGGCCAAATACTCACCCCTGGGAAAAATGACTAATTTGCCCCTAACCTTTCACACTTTTACAATTTAGTCCTAAGGCTCGTATAATGAAATGCATGAAATTTCTAAGTTACCCAAGCCTAGCCGAATATTTTTGTAACAGTCCAGTTTTGACCCTAGTCGAAATAGTGGTTTCGGGACCACAAATTCGAGTCTAAAAAATATTTTAATATTATTTTCTGTGTCTGTGATATGTGAATTTACATTTGTGAAATTTCTGTGATTTAATTTGTCTGTTTCTGTGCTTAATTATGAAAAAGGATTAAATCGCGTAAAGTGTAAAAGTTGAGTGCTAGATGCTAAAGCACCTAATTGGCTTGGCTTTTAAAAATAAAAGTCCTTGCATGTCAAATTTACCATTTGTTTTAATGGTGGACAAAAATGGCCATGTAGTTGGTGAATTTAATGTTATGTCATTAAGGGCAAAATGGGAAATGATTATTAAAGTTATTAAATGAAAATAAACATAAAAATAAAGCCATTTCATGCATGTATTGCCAAAAATACAAAGAAATAAAAAGAAGAAGACCATCATAGGGTTTGGCCATTGATTTGGTTGATTAAGGTATGTACTTTGGTCCGTTTTTGATAATTTCTACGTTTCTGTGATCGTTGCTTCGTGTTCTTCAAAACCCATGTCTGAATTTCTATTTCTATTAAAGATTTCATGAAATTCCATTGTTGATATCATGAGTTTTGTGATGTTTTTGAATGAATTATGAAGGTTGGGTAGATGATTCATAAGTTTTGTCTTTGAGTTTTTGATGAAATTGAGTTATTTGGGTTAAATTTTGAATATGAGGTTTAGAAGGACTAAATTGTAAATTGAACATATTGTTTGGGCTTATATAGAAGACATGAAAATTCGGCTAGCCCTTGTTGCAAAGAAATTTTGTATAATGGTGATTTTATGAAAAATGGACTAAATTGTCAAAGTGTGAAAATGTAAGGGCTAAAATGTAAATTGCCCTAAATATGTGTATATGGATTAAATTGAATGAAATGAATTATTGAATGGTTGAATTTGTATTGTATTAGATCAAGAACAAAGAAAATCGGACTTAGATCAGGGGAAATCCAAAATAGTTGAATAGACGACTCGTTTTATCCGAAATCCGTCCGAGGTAAGTCAAATTACAATTACGTGTTAATTGAAATAAATTCTGCATATATAAACTGTAATCTGTATTGGATGGCCTTGAGTGTCTGATGAATATCTTTGGAGTATAGTATGATAATATTTCAATATCTGAAAAGCTCTGTATGTTTCTAAGAAAAGTTGACATCTGTTTGAGACATCGTGTAAGACCGTGTTTGGGACACAGGCCTCGATTTAGATTTACGTATAAGATCATGTATGGGACATCGTATCTGATTTGTGTAAGACCCTGTCTGGGACAGAGGCATCGATATTGAATTACATGTAAGACCACATCTGTGACGTCGGCGTTGTACTTGTTTATGAGCATCTATATCGTTTTTGACCCGTCTGATGATAGCATATGAAATCTGAGTTTGAGTATATGAAATGTATAACCTATGCAGGTACGTTTGTATCATACAAAATTTTTGAATATGAAAAACTCTGTCTCTGTGAAATATGTATGGAAATGAAGCATGACATATATGCAAACAAAAGAGCGTGGTTCAGTTTATGAATTATTCTATGAAATGGTTATGAATCTTTATGGTTGAATTGTACTTATATGCTTTAGTAGTTAGACCAATTGTATTTGGCTTACTAAGCTCTTTGTAGCTTACTCTATGTGTTTACTGTCTGTTTTATAGTTATTGTAGCTACGAAGGCTCGGGGATAGTCGAGGATTGTCACCACACTATCGAACTCATTTTGGTACTCTTGAATGTGTAAATATTTTAAAGTATGGCATGTATAGGCTAGAAGGTTTATGTATTAAGTTTTGAATTGTAAATATAGGTTATGCAATGAAAGTTGGCTATCAAATGGTATGTTTGTGTTAAGTTTTGGTATGGTTTGAATGAGTTGTTGAATGATGATGAAATAGTTTTAATGAAGCATGTTTTGAGTATGGAATTGGCTGAATATTTTCTATGAATGTTGTTTAATTTGGCTTGAAGGAATGACCCATAAAGGGGTGGCAAATTGGCTTAAACCAAGCCTGCATTGTGCCACACGGCCATAGCACATGTACGTGTTTGCTGGCCGTGGGCTTAAGTCAGTAGCTAGCTAAGAATCACATGACCGTAGTACACAGGCGTGTCTATTGGCCGTGGGAATAAGTCAGTATATAAGCTCTGTCTTGGCACGACTGGTTCACATGGGCGTGTCTGATGTTCGTGTGGGGCACACGGCCTGGTCACATGGGCGTGTGACCTCTATAGAATTGAAAATTTTTAAAAGTTCTGAACTTTATGAATGTGTTTGGTTTAGTCTCAAATGTCTCTTAAAAGTACATTTTAGGTCTCGTAGACCATATTTAGAGATGATTGCTTATGAAATGATGTTAAATAATACCTATGATTCTAAATTGGTCTGAAATGTTCTGTCTCTCTGGTAATGCCTCGTAACCCTAATCCGATGTCGGTTACGGGTTAGGGGTGTTACAATTTTTCTTGCCTATAGTAACCCACATTTTCTTTCATTTCACATTTTTATACCTATTTTTAAAACTTTTACAAAATGGTCCCTTAAGCCATTTCCATGAAAAAAACTACTTAGTAAAAGTTATTTTCTACCTTTAAACTCTTATATTCCTCCATAAATCATCAAAACACAAACATCTCATGCATGGAAAAATTTTTGAATATGAACCCTAGCTTGAAATATGGGTAAAAATAGAGAGAACATGTTACGAGGATCTCAAAAATACGAAGAACGTTAAAAACGAGGCTAGGGAGCACTTACTATTGAGCTTGAAAATTTGAAAACGCTAGCTATGGAGACCTTTTAATTTTCGGCAGCCATGGAGAAGAAATGGCTGAGATTTGCTTCATTTTTCCCTCTTTATTAATTTTATTACCAAATGACCAAAATGCTCTTCTTTACTAAACCTTCGAAGTTTTCCATGCATGCCCATTTTTGTCCAAAAACTTAGAAATAGGGAAAATTACTCTTTAAGGATCTCTAATTAAAATTCCAAAGCAATTTCGTACAAATTGCTTCTAGAACCCAAGTTTTGCAACTTATTCAATTTGGTCCTTAATTTCCAATTAGACACCTTACACATAGAATTTCTTCATGAAACTTTAACAATGTGTATTTTCATATCCTAGACCTCATAATGATCATGAAATAATTATTTTTATGTCAAATTTTTGGTTCTTAAACCACTATTCTGACTAGGCCCTATTTCAAGATGTTACAGTCGGAGCTCGAGTCACACTATCAACAAATCCTTTGGGGTATAATTAGTTTACTATATTTAAGTATGGCATGTATAGGGGACTTAGTATTTTGTTATATGTGACATATTTGTTAGCCAAAGTGATGGCTCCTTTTGGTATATTATTCCATTTTGTATATGGCCATGAAATATGGCTCATATTGATTATTGGGTTGAAATCCCTAAATATTGTTACATGCATAAGATGTGTTATTACTTTTGTGGTGTGTGCCAAATGGTTGTTAAAATGTGGAATTTAAGCTTGACGGATAACTGATGTCAATTGGCATGGCCACTATATTAATAACGGTAAAGAAATGCATTAAATGAACTTAACAAGTCAAAGTCCCAATTAGGTATGTTTGATATGAATTTATCATGCATGAGTTAAAGCTATGGATGTCTAAGTAACCCTTTTATGCCATGACAACCACGATTGGCATGTGAGTGTGTGTTGGGGTTGTTAAGGGTGACAAAAGGGCTTGGAAAATGCCTCAAAGTTTTCCACACGGATAGACACACGGGCATGTGTCTAGGCCGTGTGGACACATGATTAGCCCCGTGGGCGTGTAGTCCAGCCATGTGCCCCTTGCACCCTAGTTTTACAAGTCAATATGCATGGTAGTAAACACACGGGCAAAGACACATTGTGTGTCTCAACCGTGTAGAGGACACGGCCTTTGGACATGGGCGTGTGCTGTAACACCCCAAACCCGCCCTGGACGTTATGATCGAATCTGGTGATGTCACATTGAAGTGTTTTTCTGTAACACCCTGAATTTGGGCCTAGAAGTATTGGGCCTTTAGTATGGGTCCGTATATAAGCATTTAATTGTATAAGGAAATGACACAATTAAATGTTTGCTTTAGTGGTTAATGGCCCTGAGAAGTGTTGGAGAAATCTTGGGTTCAAACCTGGGCTTTAGCAAAAATTTTGGTAAAAAGTGAATAAAGCACTAGGTGCTTGGATGAAGGCCTTTTAAATTATTGTGGTAAATAAATGACACAAGGAAGCATTTGGTCTAGTGGTTGTGGCGTCATTAAGGTTGCAAGTGAGCCTAGGTTCAAGTCTTGGCTCTTGCAATTTATTTTGGTTTTTCTTTTAAATGAATCTAGACTTTGGCCTATAGACCTTATATTTAATCGAAGATAAAATATGACATAGAAAGAGCCTATGGTGGAGTGGCAAGGTGGCGTGTTGTGTAACTATGAGGTCTAAGGTTCAAGTCTTGGGATACGCAATGGAGTATTTATTTTGCTATTTGAGCTGTGTAGGAGGTGGAGTTGGACTGGAACTCTATGGTTGAAGTGGTCATAAGAAAATAAGGAATTTTCCTAATGGTTGAAAGTAATCCCACATCGGGAAGCTAACATGGGAATTGGTACGAAGCTGGCTTTAAATAGAGCGAACCAGATGAGTTGGTGAAAAAGAAAAAGGTGATTAAGACCCAATGCAGGATATGCCAAGGTTGGTGATCGTGGACTTCGGCGCGTTCTCATAAATAGGTGTGTATTCAAGCCCTTCTTTATTAGAAATCGGCAAAAGCTAAAAGCCGCCACGAGCGTTCTTGTGTGTTGGGCCCATGGGCTCGCTTGTGTAAATCTAACTGTTAGATGGGAAGTAGTTGGGCCTGATGGGCCATATGAATGTGATTGGGGCCTAATGGGCCATGTGAACGAGATTGGGCCTAAAGGGGCCAAATGAACAAGTGTTGATCTGTTAGTGTTTAGTAAAGGGGTTGTGGACCTAGTTTCTGTTAGCTACTCAAGCAGACATAAAACTTAAATAAGTAATTAATCGCAACCGTGGACGAGTCATAAGGTTAAGGTGTGCCAATAGGTATATGCATGTTTAGGATTGGATCTAAGGAGAGCTTGGTACTTAAGCAGTCTTAATGACTCACCTCCTCTTCTCTAGAATCCTATCTGGTGCATAGTATTTGTTCATTTTAGCCAACGAGGACTTGTTAACGGGCCAAGGTAAGTAATAAACCCATAATAAAGAGAAATTACTGAAATACCCTCGATTTGAAAAATTATCGAATACCCCCGATTTGTGAAATTATCGAAACACCCATGATTTGTAAAATTACCGAAATACCCTCGATTGTGAAATTACTAAAATACCCTCGATTTGTAAAATTACTAAAATACCCCCGATTTGTGCAATTATTGAAACACCCTCGATTTGTAAAATTACCGAAACACCTTTGATTTGTAAAATTATGGAAACACCCTCGATTTGTAAAATTATTGAAATACCCTCGATTTGTAAAATTATCGAAATACCCTTGTTGTGTAAAATTACCGAAATACCTTTGTAGTGTAAAATGACATACATACCCCTGTAGGGTAAAATGACCGTTTTGCCCTTGAGGGTAAACCGACTTAGACTTCGAATTTGACTAATTTGATTATGAATGTATGACTGCGTTTTAATTGACTTGACTGTGGTTGTATGACTGATATGCTCTTAATATATGTTTAAAAGACTGTTACTGAGTATGGCCATTCTGCATACACGTGTGATGATTGAGCATGACATACATGACATATTGCATGGGTTGGGAATTATGGAACGGAGGAAATATATGAGGATCGCATGGTTGCTTGACGACCGTGGATCCACCAATGGCTATTAAGCCTAATATTTGATTAGCAGCTTGCTGCAATGAAGGTAGTACCACAATCGGGCTACCATTGATGTGTACCGGATGGGTGGGTCGATATTTATATCCCACATGATGTGTACCAGGGGACGGAGTTGGTGTGTAGCGGTTGGATTATTGGGGTGGGTTGCACAGCATTGCATGTATGATATTATTGTGATATTATTGTGATGTGGGCTTTGGCCCAACTGAGGCTAAGATGGGCAAGGCCCAATTGATTCTGTTATGGGCTGTGACCCAAATGATATTGTAACGGGCTTTGGTCCATGTATGCTCTTAACTAGACTGTACTGTTACTGCAATGGGCTCCGGCCCAGGCTGATTCTGAAATCTGTCTGTTTACTGACTGTTACTCTAGTAAGGGGATTACACACTGAGTTTTCGTAAACTCACCCCGTTTATTAACAGTGCAGGTAATCCCCAGCGTTGGTGGATCGGTTTTGCAGAGGGACTCAAAGATGACCATACAACTGCACATGTTTTTCTATTTCGTTTATTTAGTTAAGCACTTTGGTTTTTGATTTGGGTTGTATTAAGGCCTCTTTATTTTCTTAACCTTTTATTTGGGAAATTTATTTAGTATGCTTAATATCTATTAGAAGTAAGGCACAGTTTTCCAAAACAATAACTGTTTTTAAATATTACATTTCCACAACTCAATTTTTTTTAAATGACAAGTTTTCATAGATCATCTATTTTAAATAAAACTTCCACAACTGAATAGAGATTTTACAAAGTAATTATTATCATACAAGAAGGAATAGTTGTTTTAAAATACACCTCGCTTTGAAAGCAACAAATACAAGCTGGGGTTTTACTCAAGGTTTTTATTTTAAAGAAGGGTTTTCAATGAAAACAAGGTTTTTGATAAAACTCTTCAATGTTACACACTGGATCTGGCCATTACGTCCGGGCTAGGTTTGGGGTGTTACATTTTCATTAAAATGATATATCATTGAAAAACCTGTTCTATAATTATCCTCTTTGTGATCTTGTCGATGACTTTAGGATGTCTCGTTTGTTTTCAAAATGTAAGTCGTCTAGCAAAGAGTTAATCGTATTAAATCGCCATTTATTTTAAAACATTACTTATTGCGGAAGCTTTTAAAACTTGTTGAGTAAACGTGGTGTTTTGGAAAAACAATTATCTTTTTGAAAAACTTGCGTCCTACGGTTAGTCGTTATAAACCAAACAAGTAAAACCCCAAATTGAAGATTAAAGATTTAAAGAGGCCTTATTACATCAAAAATACCCAAAAATAAACTACTTATAATTTAAAATCAAATAAGAACGTACATGCGGTTGTGTGGCCACCTTTGAGTTCCTTGCAGCACCGATCCGCCTAAGTCTGGGGATTGCCTATACAGATAAACAAATAGGTGAGTTATGAAAACTCAGTGTGTAATCCTATATCAAATAACCAATCAGTGAGCTTATACAATATGAGCCTAAGCCCAATTTAGTCATGGTTCAGTTTCAAACAAGGCCTTAGCCCATTACAGTATCAGTATCAGTTTGGGCTTGAGCCCAACTCAATAACAGTATAGTACAGATATGCAATCAATAGATCTTACCCAACCAGCCTCTAAACTCCATCTCCGTCCAACCCTACACTCCATGTGGGGATAAAATCAACCCATCCATCCCTACACTCCAAGTAGCACCGGTTGCGACACTAAACAGTATTTGTAGCAGGGCTGCCAATACAATACACTTCCTCCAATCATAACAAAACCCATCCCCATACAACATCATGCATCATGTCATGTCGTGTCATAATATCATACATGTGGTCAATATGTTCAAAATGGCATGCTCAACTACGGTCATACATCTCACAAGGTCATAAAAGTCATTTTATCACACAGGGGCAATACAGTTATTTTACCATAAAAAGGGTCTAGGTACACTTACTGACCCAACAGTAGGTCCACAGTCATCTTGGGCGACTCGTACAACCTTAATAGTCAAACAGTGAAAATGGGCCCACAGCCCATATTGCGTGCCCATGTGGGGCCCACACGCTCATGTGGCCCACATAGCTTAGAAATGGCCTTGGCGGTTTGAACTACGCAACCTGACCCAATATTCTCCACACGTCCGTGTGGTTTATCCATGTGGGGCCCATACGGACTAGTTCGGCCCAAAATGGCCAAATACGGCCTCGGCCCATGAAATCGCTCATGGACAGCCTCAATGATCTTACGCCCATGTTTAGCCATACAGACTACCACACGAGCGAGCGCATGCCCGTGTAGTGTCGTCCTCACTTATTTCGGCTTTTGTCGATTACCATAGCCAAAGTTGCATTTGTTCACATCTGACAGGATTCTAGGTATGCAACCCCTCTTGAGATGACCGCACCTAAAACAATGACAATTCCATATCCAATGTTAGTCACGCTTGGAACCAAATTGATAAAACAACAAAAATTAACCTATATTCGTGTTGCTTACCCTTACTGCTCCAAATGGAATAACTTACGATACCCTTGGTAAACCGAGTTCGTTACAGCTTCTTGCTGCACACCATAATACGACATGACCGCATGTTAGAAAGTTAGCAGATTACTAAATAAATAACAAAATTACTCAAAATGTTTGAGGCACAACTTTCGCCTTTACCAAAAGACTTATCAACCAAAAACAACTCGCGTTGGATAGAAACAACTACTTAAGAGAGGAAAACCGACAGAAGAGGGAAGATAGGGAAGACCAAGTATTCAGGCAAGGGGACAGAGATAAACCCACGCCAATTCCCTCTTTTCAGAGAGAAACCGATAGTCTAGAGTGGAGGAAGAACAGAGATTTGGCAAGGTCTTTAGGGAAAAGAAAGAACCTGAAGTGAATAATACAAGCCAAAGAAAGCAAAATGATAGCGTCAGGAAGTAGAAAAGAAATCAGTAGCAAAGGGAGAAGTTGTTAAAACAAAAAGAATTGAGAGAGAGGGAGAAAGACCTAGAAGCAATTGGTCAAAGCAAAGAAAGCTGAGATAATGACTGCTAGAGGTGAGCTAGAGAAGTGCCAATTCGGAAATAGCAAAAATGAGAGGATACCCCAAATGTAATATTCGACCTCAAAGAGAGAAAAGAACCAAAAAGAATGCTAGAAAACAAGAATGATTTGTACAAAGCCAAATTCTTCCCCCAAAGCCGAATTCTTTGAGTGCCCAAAGTTCTAATTCGGAACAACACTCCCACTCCTTCAAAATCCCTTATTTTCCTCCTCAAATCCCTCCTTAAATCACTCAAACCGATCACTCCTCCCTCAACCACTTAATTTGAAACCCACACAAACACTTCAGTGTTTTGGTCCAACCACAACATTCCCACGGCACAGCAGCAAAATAAAACACTCCACTACACCCACTAGAACTCGAACCTTAGACATCAAGTAACAGTAACAAACCACTCATCCCCTAGACTAGTATGCCCTTTCTGTCATAAAATACCCACTCTTATTTAAAAGCCTACTGCCCAAAGCCAAGGGTTTAACCAATAAAAACAAAACTTTTGCACAAGCCAAGGCTTGAACCCAAGACTTCTTAGAATCTTCCCAGGACACTTAACCACTAAGCAGACACACACTTGTGTTTCACAACTTACGAAAATAAATACTTAGGTTTTTGGGGTGTTACATGTGCCCAGGCCGTGTAAAGTCTGCACCTTAAATGAGAAAATTAAATTCATCACACAGCCTAGCACACGGGCGTGTGACTTGGCCGTGTGATCTTAAATTTATGCTGACGTCATAAATAGAGAGTTACACGGCCTGGGGACATGGGCGTGTCAAGGGCACACGGGTGTGTCCTTGTGTCCACATGGGCGTGTGACCTTGTTTTATGAAAAATTCCTAAATTTCACGGTTTAATCCTAAATCACCCCCAATGTATGCTTTGGGCCTTGTAAGCCTGTATTAGGGATGATGTGCATGTATATGTACAATTTTGTGTTCAAAAGAAATTTTATGACTTGGTTCTGTATGTATGTTTACATTTTAGCTCGGTAATGCCATGTACCCGTCCCGGGTGTTACAAGATCATACAAGCATTCCATTCTTCATGATAACATACTTTCACTCAGATAAAATCATCATTCATACTTGCAAAAAAAACTATCTCATTAACAAAAAACGTCTCTAAACATTCATTTATTAAAACATACTTATAAAAGAAATGATTTAAACATACTTGAAAAATTTAAAAATTTGAGCAATTTATTTGCCTTACCCCCTTTAAAAAGAAGCAATGTCCTCATTGTAAGAACAAAGAAATGAATGAAAACTGAACACCAGGTAGGGTTTTAAAGAAAGAGAGGTGAGTTATTAAGACTGCTTAAATACCAAGTCTTTCCTAATAACCCAAACCTAGACATGTTCATTCTCATTACCACATCACTTAGTCTTTTTCTTTCTAAAGAAGTGTTAAGTTTGTTCGTGCTTGTTATGCTTTATTTGGTAGAAATGAAATCCTAATTACAAAAGAAATAAATTCCTAAAGACCTAAAAATAATTAAATAAATAACAAGACAAGAATCCCCCATTTTATTTTTCTGACTCATTCCTCTTGTTTTTTTAAGCTACATCTCTGCTTGCATAGTCAATATCTTCTATCCATGTCTCAAAGATAGCATCTGGGAATTCAGGAACAAAAGTATTAGAGATATTCTTAAAAGTATTTCAAATTGAGTCATCTCTAATTTTTGCATATTTTCAGTAAGTTTGTTGTTGATTGTGCATGAACTTGCACATATCCATCATAATTGACAACTCTAATTTCTTTGAAGCACTTGTAGAAGTCGACATTGGAGTTGTAGATTCAATTTCAACACTTAGCTTGACTGTTTCTTTTTCTAGCTCAACCTCTGGTTTAGGGGTTGTAGATCCTTCAACTAGTTTAGGACTGTTCAGTTCCTTGTCAGATTCTTCTTCTTCAGTGTCTGTAACTGAATTAGCGTTAGTTTCAGTTTCATTTGCTGACTCCTCGGTATTTGGCTCAGTTGGCTCTTCTTGCTTGCCTTGATTCAAATCATACACCTTCTCTACTAACCTTTCAAGAACATGATGTGTAATGCACCCTTGAACATATTGCTCCTTCAGATTTGCTTGTGTTTTAACATGGGCCCTTAAGCAAAGTGAAGTGATTAATGATGGAAAATAAGAACTTCCTGTCTTCTTTTTAGAACAATCATGAATCTCTTTAAGAATAATTTTCCTAACATTAATGGACTTTTCTGTCAAGATTGCATATAACAAGAGCATCCGTTTCATCGAGTTGGTGCAACTATGTGAGATAGACATAAAACTGTAGCGAACAAAATAAAACCATACCATTGCTATTGGTTTTAGATATTCCCTTCGGTAAGAATGGGTTCCATACTTTCTTATAAACCGTTGGGATCCCGGATGTGTCACAACATCAAGCACTTGTTGAAGAAAATCCCAATTGATATTGTTCATCATAAGGTAGTACTCATCTTCTTCAACATCAGGTATGTTAAACAAATCATTGATGGACTTAGAAGTAAGAGGTACCTTTTTCTTTCAAACGATGACCTCAGTAGCATCTAGCATAATCAAACTAGCATAGAATTCTTGAACTAGTTTTTAACACCCCTTACCCGTATCCAACACCGAGACAGGGTACGAGGCATTACCAAACTTGAACTCATACATTCATGCAAAAACCGGACTATAAAATTTTTTCTTCAAAACAACTTCATTCACACATACACAATTTGTCCCCAATACAGGCCTACGAGGCCTAAAACAACCAGCAGAAAAGATTCGGGACTAAATCGAGGACTTTAAAAAAGTTTAGGGAAATTTTCCATAATATAGAGCCACACGCCCGTGTGAGACAAGGGACACACTCGTGTGCTCTTGACACGCCCGTGTCCTTCAACTGTGTAACTCTCTGACTATGATGTCAGCACCAATTTAGGGTCACACAGCCGTATCACACGCCCGTGTTGTCAATAAAAATTAAAATATTTTTCATAAAAATGGTGCAGACTTCACACGGACAGAGTACACGCCCATGTGGGTAGGCCGTGTCTCTCACACAGCCAAGACACATGACCGTTTCTTAGCCCGTGTGTTTACTACTGGGCATACTGACTTGAAAAATTTAGGTGTAGGGGACACACGGGCATTCAACACATCCGTGGGGCAGATCGTGTGTCACACACAGTCTAGACGCATGCCCGTGTGTCTACTCGTATGGACCATTTAAAGGCTAATTTCCAAGCCAATCGTCACCCTCAATCACTCATACACTCAAACATATTTCATAGCATGCAACATGACATATTTAGACACTCAAATATTCAACACCATGGCACTTTCACACCTTCATAATGTCGTTCTATTACACATTCAATTAGTCACACCATTTGGAAGCATTCCACACCAATTTCATGCATAATCAAATTTTTTACCATAACCTCAAATTACAAATTCATGTCTATAGTCATCTTAAGTTATTAAGTCATTTCTTATTTCCAAGTACTTAATTCATTCCTCATCACATATCCATCAGACAAACCACATAGCACATCATCAAGGCATTAACACATGCATGCATGGGTGTTTAGATTACAACCCAATAATCAAATACAAGCTATATCACATGGCTATTACAAAATGAATCATCAACATCATAGGCCTTCACAATTTGGCCAAATGGCATGACACATATCACAAAATGACCAAGTCCCCTATACATGCCATACTCAAAATAACAATTTCACTATACCCAATATTCTTTTGATAGTGTGATCGAATACTCCGGCAGCTTCCGATCCCCCAGCTAGCTTGGCGGAACTACAAAGGATGGAAAGAGAAGGGGTAAGCATTAAAGCTTAGTAAGTCCGCATGCAAATAATATGCAGTAATAGTAAGCAATTAACATGCAAAGACATAGTGACATATACATAAGGATTATTCATCATTTAAACCTTTTGACTTACTTATGTACATATATAGTTTTTCATCACAAATCATTCTTTATCAAGGCATTATTCATGGGTTTAGCGTACATACCTGTACTCATCATAGTATATCATATAACCATACCTCTTTAACATGCCCTCCTTGGGACTTTTATCACATCCATTGCATTACCCGTTGAACACTCGAAATACTATTGGATACGAGGAAAACTTGCACATAAGTGCCACATATATATACAGAGCCAAAGCTACCTCATAACATGTAATACTAGTAAAGGAACTACTCACGGGCTCGCTCATATAAGCTATTGATCAAGGTGTAACTACTCGGGCTGCTCACACAAGCTGTCAAGTATCCGACCCACTCAAGGATTACCTAGCCACCGGTAGGACACACAAGACTATTGCCCAAAACCCAATTACATGTATCGCATCCATAATGAACTCGGACCAACTCAACGAGCTCGGATGCCACATATATATATCACGAACCTAGACCAACTCAATGAGTTCGGATTTTCTTAATTCCTAGTCACTTGTATCCTAAACTATTCCTAAGGTTCAAATGGGATTCTTTCTCATATACACATAGCATCTCTATCGTACTTGCTCGTAACGTCGTGGATAACGACCAATATCATTCATACTTACAATGTTATCATTAGGCATAGCATACATAATATTTATAAAACATTTATCATGTAATGAAAACACATCAAAATATAATACATTGTCACATTATTTACACATGTACTTACCTCGGTACAAAATGATGTTAGTCGTGCCTAATCGTCATATACTTTATTCTTTCTCGATCAAGACCCGTATCACATTTTTCTTGATCTATAATTCCAAATTTGACTTGTTTATTAATCTCATTATTCAAATCAATCCAAATTCATGCTTTGGTAAATTTACCTTTTTACCCCTATCTTTTCACTTATTTACGATTTAGTCCTTAGGCTCGTAAAATGAAATGCATGCATTTTCTTTGTTACTCAAGCCTAGCCGAACCTATACCATGCTCATATCAGCCCGCATTTTCCTTTATTTCACATTTTCACTACCCACTTTTACACTTTTACAAACAAGTCCCCCTTTTAGGTGTTTTCACTAAAAATCACCTAGTAAAAGATGTTTATCATGCATCAAACAGTTATATTCCTCCATTAATCATCAAAATACATGCATGTTACATATGGGTCAAATTTCATACATGAACCCTAGCTCAAAATATAGCTAGAAATGGGTAGATCATGCTTCAAAAACTTCAAAAATACAAAGAACATTAAAAACGGGGCTAGGGAGCACTTACAATCAAGCTTGAAATGTTGAACAAAACCCCAGCTATGGCTATTGAAAAATTCAGCTATCACTTGGAGAAGATGAGCACATTTTTGACTTATTTTTCCCTTTTGATTCTTTTGTTTACCAAATGACCAAAATACCTTTTGTACCTTTCTTTCAACTTTTTCCTATGCATTCCCATTTTTGTCCAAAATTATAGAAATTGATCAAATTGCTAATTAAGACCTTTTAATTCATAATCTAAAGCAATTTCATGCTTAAATCTTCTAGAATGCAAGTTTTGCATCTTATTCAATTTGGTCCCTAAAATTCAATTAGACATTTTGTAACACCCCAAACCCGGCCAAATGTTACGGCCGAATTCGACGTGCCACATTGAAGTTAAAAATCCATGTTTCGTTTTAGCGCTTTAAAACCAACTTTTGTTAAGCTTAACCAAGTGAATGGAAGCTGGGCACAAGGTAGGAATCCGTAACAGAGGAGGTGAACCATGAAGGTTGCTTAAGTACCTAGCTCTTCGATTGGATCCAATCCTAGACATGCCCACAACCATTGCCACACTTGGTTATACGAGTTGAAATTTCTTTGAGTAGATATCTTTGATAAATCGAATAATCGTGACGTTGTGTTATTTTGAAAACAAGTATCATTTTGAAAACGCGTCCTAAGTCTAGCCCATTTGAATTATTATCAACCAATTTAAAGTTATTAAAAATAAAATAATCCCAGAAAAGAAAATAAAGTTAAAATGGCCTTATTACAACCCAAAAATAAATAATAAATAAGGTAAACTAAAGAAAACCAATCACTTATTTCAAAGCCCAAAAGCGATCACCGTGGCCACTCTGAACCCCCTCCGGCTCCAAGCCCCCACATCAAGGCTCACCTGCAAGGTTAAGGAAAGGGGGTGAGTTTGGAAACTCATTCTACAACAAGCCCCTTTCAGAGCCCAAAACAATATCAGCCTGCTGGGCCTAAGCCCAAATTCAATCTCAGCATATACTGGGCCGAAGCCTTTACATTATCCATGTCACTGGGCCGAAGCCTTTTCATTATTCATATCACTGGGCCGAAGCCTTTTCATTATTCATATCACTGGGCCAAAGCCTTTACTGCAAACAGTATGGCCCATAGGCCCAAATCAATACCACATGCACTATTAATGGATGTATGCAAGCCCGTTTGGGGAGACTACTCAACCCACCATCCGCTACTCTCCACCCGTACCAACCAAGCTCTCCATGTGGGGAATAACTCAACCCACCCAACCAAAAATCTCCACTGGCAGCATAGCTGCTTTATCATATAACTGGAGGCTTAGCCTCTTTTAATAACTGAGGCAAAGCCCTTTTTGATAAACTGGGGCAAAGCCCTTTTGGGTAAACTGGGGCATAGCCCTTTTGCACTTCCTCCATCCATATAAACCCAACCCATGCATAAATGAATACATCATGTGCATATCATACATATCATGTGCATATCGTATCAAATCATATATATCAAAATCTCATGCATCAAACTCATAATTAAACTCTAGGGGTAAAATGGTCATTTTTACCTAGGGACAAAATAGTCATTTTCATATTATAAGGGTAATTTCGAAATTTTACCAAATATTAGGGTTTTCCATGTTCATTATCAGTTACTAACAATTTCATGTGTTTTGACAGCGAGTCTAGCCCATTCTTAGCGAAACTGAGTTATTGGGCCAAAAACCCCTAATGGGCCCTACATAGCCGAATTAGTCATCTAGGCCCATTTAGCCCATCTTCCATAACGGTCTTAGTCGTATTAACGCGCAATCTGACAGGATTCCATTTTCTACCAAATTTACCCAAATGGACCCGGAAGCCCATTGGGCCCGATTTCAGCCCCTTGTGGCCCAACTTACCATCGTGCACCAAATCGTGCCCTTACTTGTTCCAACAATCCCGATCATCGAACTTAGTGAATCTAACTAACCTATGAGTGTTCGCATGCTCACGAGTCCTCGAAATGCCAGAATTTCGGCATTTCAGCTTTTCGGCAAATATCGAGTTAAGCTACGAAAGAGGGTTCGTTACACACCTGATTTGCGATATTCCTTGACGAGATCTCCTACGGTATTTCTCCTATAATCAACCGCTTATAGATTAGATCATGTTAATATTTAAACCAAATCGAAAACTACTTATTATCATCACTTACATATTCGGCCATCATCCACAATGGCCCTAGAATTCATACCTTTACCGAAATTGATGACTAGATCTAGATTTAGTCACTCCGATGATCCAAGCTTTTCACACACTCCTCGATCGGCAGCCTTTAATCCTCATTATCACCAACAAACCAAATAACACCAAAAAACCCTTTCAGTCTTAGTCGACAGCCACCCTATGTATATAGGGTTTTTTAGCTTTTCTTAAACCACAAGATACAAATGGAAAGAAGGTTCAAATACTTACCAAGAGATCTACTCGTTGAAGAACGTTCCAAATACCTTTCTACCCCAGATCCGTTGTGAATCCAACTTAAATGTGCGTAGAAAATAGATCTAAATATTAATTCTCGAATCACTAAAATATGAGGCTTTTTGGCAAAAGTGCTGTTGAGAAAGGGAATAGTGAACTGGTTTCGAAAAAAGAAAAAAATAAAGAAAGATGGATGAAAGGGTAGTAGTTCGGCTAAAGAAGAAGAAAGAAAAAGAAGAAAAGAGTAACCCTATAGTTTACACAGAAGAAAACGGCACAACAAGCTCCTAAATGCCGAAAATGCTAATCCAATACTCCTCTGCCGAAATCCCCTCTCCAATTCCATCTATTCGGCCAACTCCAATCCCTCTCCCAAATCCCTAAAATCTCTCCCCTTATTACTCCTTAATCCATGGCCAAATTCAAAGTTTGGATTTAATTCAAACTCTCCACTGCTTAGCAGCAGTCCACCGCTCAGCTCTTTTTGATTAACTTATACTCGCAACTCCTCTTAACCCTTATTCTAGCCACGATCTGCATATTAAAAAAACACCCAAACTACGCACGCCGCGCCTTGAACCCAGGCACCTCCCACGCCCTCCTAGCGTCCTTGGCCACTGGGCCAGATGCCTGCTTGTGCTAAAACTCACCCTAATTTATTAATGAAGCCTACTGCCCAGATTCCCTTAAGAGGCAAGATTCAAGAATTTTACTAAAGCTATGGGCCGAGCCCCGGACCTTTCCCCACATTATACCCCTTTGTTACATATTTAATTAATAATAATAATAATAATAATTTCATAAACATATCTAATAATAAAAATTTCAAATACCAATAATACAGCAAATAATAATAATTTTCATAAAAATTTTCAAACATACATACAGTAATATTTTTCTAATAATAATTTTATCTCATAATACTAATTAAAATTTCATAAAAATTTAAAATATCCGTAATAATAAATATAGTAAAAATTTTCTAGTAGTAATTCAAAATTTTTTTCTTAAACGGTAATATTTAAAACTTCTTAATTATTCAAGTTTCCTTCTATCCGAATCCCAAACTCAAAGCCCAACTCTTCTAGGCCCCAAAAATCGGAGTGTTACACATTTTATGCATAGAATTTCTTCATGAAACTTTCACATAAGCATGCATTCATATCATAGACTTCATAAGAATCATATAATAATTATTTCTATCTCAAATTTGTAGTCTCAAAATTACTGTTCCGACTAGGCCCTAATTCAGGATGTTACATAGTTCATCATCAGAAAGTGAACGAGCATCACAAAATCGTTCCCACTTGAGAGTATTGATTTTCTTTCTAATCGATATAGGGACAACCATCAAATCATGACTCTTCAAGTTAAAAACTTTTTTCGACATCATAGTTTGATGCTTGAAGATTGAATCAAATCTCTCTTTCACTTCTTCATAATCAAAATTGAGTTTTCAGGAGTAGTCTTTGAAGATTTGATTCTTTTGTGAGGCATGGTATATTTTCTTGAGAATTTGGCAAAGTTTCTGGAAAGGAGGGAAAAGATAAATCGGTAAGGTGGGTAAAGACTTGCTATGACGAAAATCTTGCGACGGTAAGGATGGTGCGATGGTAATGACAATGTGCGACAGCAACGGCGATGTGCGGCAGCAACATTGGTGCTTTGGCAATCTTCTTGCGGTGGCAATAGGTGATTTCAGCAAAAAAGGGAAGAGAGACTGGGGTTTCTTTTAGGATTTGAGGCTAGCGGCACAAGAGGGAGATTTAGGGATTTTTAGGGATAAGCAAATTTCTTTGAAGGATATGAAAAATAGTAGAATGAAGAGAAGTTTATATAGGGAAGAATTAGGGCAACATGTAGCAAAAATTTAGCTGCATTAGGGTTACTTGGGCGGCTAGTAATGGGAGTGGCAGCAAAGTATGGATTTTTCCTTCCTTTTGGCTATCTTAGGCCTAAAACTTAAACTATATTTACAAACTTACTCGAAAAAAAAACTTGATTAGTACATGGGCCAAATTTGACCCCTTTTATTGACACAAAAATTTAAAATTTAAACAAAACAAATGAAACTTAAAAATTTTAAATCTTAATTAGAAAATTTCTTCTTAAAAAATTACATTAAATTAATTCCTAAGCAAGGTTGGAGGGGTTACAGTGGTCTCGCTTAAGTTCCAATCTTCTTAGATAGAATTAATTAAATGTAATAAGTTAAGAAAATAAGTTCTAATTATTTATTTATTTACAAAATGAGTTCATGAAAAATCAAGGGTATATTAATTTGAATGAGGATTCAACTCGCTCAACTTCACCATCCCAGTAGTGTTTAAGACGTTGACCATTGACTTTAAACACACCTCCTTAGTTGTCGTATAATTCAATAGCTCTATAAGGATAAACTCGATAGATGGTACAGGGTCCTTTCCATCGATATTTAAGCTTCCTAGGAAATAACTTCAACCTTGAATTAAACAACAAAACCTTCTGAACTTCTTTAAACTTGTGAGGTTGTATATGACTATCATGCCATCTATTTGATCTTTCTTTACACATTTTGGCATTCTCATCGGAAAACAACCTCAGCTCTTCCAACTCATCAAGTTGTAACATCCTTCTCTCACCAGCTTTCTTAAGATCAAAGTTTAACTGCTTCAAACCCCAGTGAGCTCTATTCTCCAATTCTAATGAAAAATGACATGCCATTACAAAGACTAACCGATAAGGAGTTATTCCTACCAGTGTCTTAAATGTTGTTTGATAGGCCCATAATGCATCACCGAGCCTTCAAGACTAATTTTTTCTGCTAGAGCGTACTACCCTTTCAAGGATACCTTTGATTTCACGATTCACTCTTTCAACTTACCAATTAGATTGGGGGTGATAGGAAGTATCAATCTTGTGCTTCACATCATATTTGTTAAGAAACCACTTAAGTCATCTGTTCACAAAGTGAGAACTTTCATCACTAATAATAGCTCTTGGTGTCCCAAATCATGTAAACATATGCTTATGTAGGAATCACATGACTACCTTAGCATCATTTGTAGGGTGTGCTTCAGATTCAACCCACTTGGATACATAGTCTACAGCAACTAACATGTATTTGTTCTCATACGAAGAAGGAAACGGGCCTAAGAAGTCAATGCCCTATACGTCGAATAATTCAATCTCCAAAATGTTTGTCAATGGCATCTCATTCCTCCTTGATATATTTTATATCCTTTGGCATTTATCACAGTTCTTCACATAAACATAAGCATCTTTAAATAGTGTAAGCCAAAAGAAACCTGCTTGTAAAATCTTTGCTGCAGTCCATGAACCACCAAAGTGTCCCCTACTTGGAGATGAATATCAATGATACAAGATCTCAGCAATCTCACTTTCAGCTACACACTTTTGGATTATATTATCTGCACACTATTTAAATAAAAATGGATCCTCCTAATAATAATACCGACTATCATGAAGGAATTTTTTCCTTTGTTGGTATGTCATTTCTCGAGGAATTATTCCACAAGCAAGATAATTGGCAAAGTCAGCAAACCAAGGTATTTCATTAATTCGTCTTTCCTCAAATAAGTGTTCATATGGGAAATTCACGTTAATAGCCACACATGATCAGATTACCTCGTCTTGTTCCAACCTCAGCAGATGATCAGTTATTTGATTTTCTATACCTTTTCTGTCTTGGATCTCAAGGTCAAGTTCTTGGAGTAAAAGTATTCAATGAATTAGCCTGATTCGCATCTTTCTTTGTGAGCAAGTATTTAATGATCGCATGGTCTGTAAATATTGTAACTTTGGTACCTATAAGATATGAGCGGAATTTGTCGAAAGCAAAAACTGTAGTAAAGAGTTCCTTTTCAGTTACTACATAATTAAATTGGGCTCCCGTTAAAGTTCTACTTGCATAGTAAATAGAGTGAAATATTTTGTTTCTTCTTTGACCTATCACAGCTCCAATGGCATAATCACTAGCATCGCACATCAACTCAAAAGGTGAGCTCCAATCAGGTGCAATGATTATTAGGGCTGAGATTGACCATTTTTTTAGATCTTCAAAAGGTTCTAAACATGCTTGGTTGAAATCAAACACTGTATCTTTCTCTAACAACAAACAAAACGGTTTAGAAATTTTTGAGAAATCTTTGATAAACCTTCGGTAAAAACCAGCATGGCTTAAGGAACTTCTGACTCCTTTTACAGTAATTGGGGCTGGTAATCTTTCAATTACATCCACCTTTTCTTTATCGACTTCAATTCCTCTCTTTGAGATTTTATGCCCTAAGACAATCCCTTCCTTAACCATAAAATGGCATTTTTCCCAATTAAGGACAAGATTTGTCTCTTCACATCTCTTCAGTACCTTAGCCAAATTACTCAAACAAATATCATAAGTGTTACCAAAAACAGAAAAATCATCCATGGAAACCTCAACAAAATTTTTAACCATATCAGTGAATATTGTCATCATGCATTGTTGAAATGTTGCAGTGCATTGCATAAACCAAAAGGCATTCACCTAAAAGAAAACGTACTGTATGGACAAGTAAAGGTTTTTTTATGTTGGACCTCTGGAGCTACAACCATTTGGTTAAATTCTGAATAGCCATCTAAAAAATAATACAATTCATTACCTGCCAGTCGATCTAACATCTGATCCATAACAGGCAACAGGAAATGGTCCTTTCGAGTGACTTTATTCAATTTTCTATAATCAATACAGATTCTCCAACCAGTAACAGTTCTCGTTGGAATCAACTCGTTATGCTCATTTTCAACAATCATGATTCCACCTTTCTTTGGCACACACTGCACCGGACTTACCCACAAACTATCTGAAATAGGATAGATGATTCCTGCATCTAACCATTTGATCACTTCCTTTCTCACAACTTCTTTCATAATAAGATTGAGCCTCCTTTGCCCATCAATTCAAGCTCTTTCACCTTCTTCTAAAATAAATTCATGCATGCAAAAAGAAGGGCTTATACCTCGAATATCAACTATGGTCTAACCAATTTCTTTCTTAAATTCCTTTAAAACAACAATTAGTTGCTCCTCTTAATCTTTCATTGGTTCTAGTGAAATAATCACAGGCAAAGTGGAACAGTCATCTAAATAAACGTATTTCAAATGGGAAGGAAGTACATTTAGTTCGAGTTTAGGTGGTTCTTCAATTGACAACTTGGGTTGCACAAATTCTTTGACTTCTAACTCCAATGTTTCAAACCGTGTGGATTGAATAAAATTTCTCAGATTGGTTTCCATCAAAGCGATGTTTTCTTTACCTTCTTCATCCTCCAAAAGGTTAAGATCTAAGGCTTTCTCCAATGGATCTTTTTCAAAATTGCTTTCCATAGAAACCAAGGTTTCTATCTTTTCCATAACTGAACACTCTTCTGTCGGATCAGGAAATTTCACCACTTTAGGAATGTTAAAGGTTACCTGATCATCTTGAACTCACATGGTGAGTTCACCTTTTTGCACATCAATTAATGTTCTTTTTGTGGCTAAGAAAGGTCTCCCAAGGATGATCGAATCTTTCTTATCTACTTCAAAATCTAAGACAATGAAATCAGCAGGAAAAATAAACTTATCTACTCTTACCAAAACATCCTCGATCTTTCCCTCAAGGTATGCTAAAGATCAGTCTGCTAGCTGAAGCATTACAGTTGTTAGCATTACATCACCTATCTCTAGCATTTTGAAAATAGACTTAGGTATCAAGTTGATACTTGCTCTTAAGTCACACAAAGCTTTACCACAGTAAGAGTCACCAATGTTACAGGGTATAGTAAAGCTTCTTGGGTTTTTCAATTTCGGTGGTAGTTTGTTCTATAGGAACACATTGCACTCCTTTGTCAAAGCAACAATCTCATACTCACTCAGCCATTTTGTAACACCTTTAACCCGTATTTGTTGCCAAAATAGGGTTACGAGGCATTATCGATCAAATTACAGTATACAACATACCTTTCTCAATCATAAATACATTATCACATAAACATCCATCAAACATAATCACATTATCCCTTATAAGGCTTTACGAAACCTTAAAACATGCTTGGAAGAGGTTCGAGACTAACTCAATAACATTTGAAAACTTTGGGAAACTTATAAAATTTTCATGCATATAGGGATCACATGCCTGTGTGAACAGACCTTGAGCCTCACACAGCCACCAGACACGCCCGTGTCACAGGCCATGTGGAAATAGGGCATACATACTAACTTGTATCACACGGCCGAAGACACACTCGTGTGCCATGGCCGTCGAAAAATTGGAGGGTATACTTACTTGGGTCACACGACTGGCCACACACCTATGTGCCAGCCCGTGTGTCACAGCCAGTAGACACACCCGTGTGTCTAAGCCGTGTAACTCACTAACTTGTTTAATTAAGTGACAATAGGCACACGGTCGAGACACATGCCCGTGTGGTCAACTGTGTGGGGCGAAATTGGGCTTGATTTAAGCCACATTTCTCATCCTCCTCAAGCATACCTATACCACATCATTTCTTACCATTTCAATACATTCAAAGGCAACCAAAGCTGTAACATCCCGATTTTGGGTCTAGTTAGAATAGTGGTTTTGAGACCACAAATTTGTAGAAATAATTATTTTATGATTTTTATAAGGTCTATGATATGAGTGCATGCTTGTGTGAAAATTTCATGAAGAAATTTTATTGATAAGTATCCAATTTAACTTCTAGGACTAAATTGCAAAAGTTGCCAAATGTGAGTTCTAGAAGCTTTAAGCATGAAATTTCCATGGATTATTAATTAGAGGTCCTTAAATAGCAATTTTCCCAATTTGTATTTTTATGGACAAAAATGGACATAGGAAAATTTGAAAGAAAGGCATTAAAGGGCATTTTGGTCATTTGGTTAATAAAAGAATAAAAAGAGAAAAATAAAGCAAAATTTGCTCATCTTCTTCTTATATGTGCCGAAAATTAGAAGGTCCATAGCTAGGGCTTTTCTTCAACTTTCAAGTTCAATAGTAAGTGCATCCTAGCCTCGTTTTTAATGTTCTTTATGTTTTTGAGATCCTTGAAGCATGACTACCTATTTCTAGCCTTATTTTGAGTTAGGGTTCATGTTTAAAAATTGACCCATGTGAAACATGCATGTATTTTGATGTTTAATGGGGGAATATGAAAGTTTGATGTGTGATAAACATCTTTTCTAAGTGATTTTTTTATGAAAACACCTAAAGGTCCTTTTTGCAAAAGTTGTAAAATAGGTGGTAAAAATCTAATTTGAAAGAAAACGTGGGCTCTTATAAGTATGATATAGGTTCGGCTAGGCTTGGGTGACAAAGAAAATGGACATATTTCATTTTACGGGCCTAAAGACTAATTTGTAAATATGTAAAAGTTTAGGGGTAAAAAGGTAATTTTGTCAAAGTATGAGTTATGGACTGAATTGAATAATGTGTGTATTAAATAAGCTAAATTTGGTATTATAGAGAAAGAAAAATGAGGAATGGACCTTGATCGAGGGAAAAACAAGGTGCGCGATGATTAGATTCGTTTTTACTATTTTTGTACCGAGGTAAGTTCATGTGTAAATAATGCAATGTTGTATCATATTTTAATACTTTATTAATGTATGAATTTCAATGTTTAATTGCTATAATGAGCGTATGAATGATATTATGGTCAATGAGAATGAAATTGTGAATAAGTTCGACAAAGATGTGACATCGAGAAAATCCCATTTGAACCTTAGGAATAGATTAGGATACGAGTGACATGTCAGTAGGAACTATGTGATTATAAGCTCATGAGATTATGTGATGTATGTAATGTGATCCGGGTGCTGGTCTTGTACATCTACCAGTGGCTGGGTAGCTTGGAATGTGTTGCGGCTACTTGTCAGCTTGTGTAAGCAGCCCCTGTAGTCACGTCCTGACTATCAACTTGTATGAGCAGGCCCGTGATTAGCTTGAGAGTGAGCAATGTGTGATATGTGATATGAGGTAGAATATGGCTACGTATGAAGCACTATATGCAAGCTTTTTGTGCATCCGATAATATTCCAAGTGTTCAACAGGTAAGTCAGTGGGTTATTCGACAAGTAAGTCAATGATGAGGAATTTTGAGAATGTGTTACGAGTTGGTACAGGTATGTATGAAAAACTCATATGAATGAGCTCGGTATGTGATGCATTTTTGGTAAGATTGAAAATGAGTAAGTTATGCCTATGAAGCTATGATGACATATATGTAAGTTATGTTATGTTAATTGTATAATATTCATGATTATGTTGCTATTTATTTGCATGTGAACTTACTAAGTTTTATGCTTATTCCCCTCTCTTTTCCATTTCTTATAGTATCGCCAAGCTAGCTCGAGGATCGAAGGACATCGGAGACTCAATCACACTATCAATTGGGTATAGTTAGTCTTAACATTTTAAATATGGCATGTATAGGGGCTTGGTCATTTTGCTATATGTCATATTGGTTTAGCCAAATGTGTTGGCTTATGATGATATTTGATTCATTTTGTATAAGGCCATGAGATATGGCTTATAATGATTATTGGGTTGTAAGCCTATTTATTCAAGCATACATGTGCCCATGTAATTGTGATGTGGTTAGTGGTTGTGTGTATGTGATGAGATGTATTGTGGCTATGAATGCTTGAAGATTTAATTGGGATTTGTTTAATATGACAATAACCATGACTTAAGTGAGATTTGGTAAGTTGGGCTTGATAAAGTATGGTGTCTTGTGCATGTAGAAGCTAGCATGATAATGCCATAATCATGTTTTGTTTGTGTATGTTTAAGTGCTTAATTATGCCATCTCAAGTCCCCTTGAAGTCATGTATGTGTTTGTGCAAATAAGGGTGGCAATTGGCTTGGAAAATAGCCTCAAAGTTGTCCACACGGGTAGACACACGGGAATGTGTCTAGGCCGTGTGTGACACATGGTCTGCCCCATGGGCATGTGATCTGGTTGTGTGTCCCTACACCCTAATTAGGTAAAACAGAATGCCCACTAGTAAACACATAGACAGAGACACGGCCATGTGTCTCAGTCGTGTGAAAGACACGTCCTCGAGACATGGCGTGTACCCTGATTGTGTGAAGTCTGCACCTAATTATTGAAATTTAATTCGCCACACGGCCTAAGCACATGGGTGTGTGACTTGCCCGTGTGACCTATTTTGTTGTTAATGTCATAAACAGAGAGTTACACGTGCTGAGGACACGGGCGTGTGCCAAGCCACATGGGTGTGTGTGACCACACGGGCATGTAACCCTCCAAAATAAGAAAATTTTCTAAGTGTTTTATAAGTTTTGAAAGTTCTCGGTTTAGTCCCAAACCACACCCAATGTATGTTTTGGGCCTCGTGGACCCATGTAAAGACGATATGTATGTTAATGAATGGTTTTAATTGGGCAAAATTTTATGGCCCAATTTTGTATGAATGTTTATGTTTGAGTCCAGTAATGCCTCGAACCCTGCCCCAGTGTCGAATACGAGAAGGGGGTGTTACAAAAGCATGCTATTTCATACACATATAATGTCATTTATAAACAATTCTTTCAACCTCAAAAATCATTTCATCATATTAAAACATACCACATCAATATGTCATAACCAACATTTTTCACCTAACTTTCTTATGCATATTCTTACCATATTATCATCTATTTTGTGCTCAAAACATACCATTTCATCATATTAAAACCAATTCACAACATGCCGTGACAAACATGCCAAAACACAAAGCAATTAATACATCAATTTACTACCAAACTCATAAATTAAGCCAACTTAAATGGCCAAATACACACCAACATGTACATCATTTGCAAGCCAACTCTCATGGCTAAAGTCAGAAATCAAAACATATCATCTTATCACTAGCCTATACATGCCATATATCATATTTCCAAAGCACCAAAAGTACCAACAAGTTGATCGATAGTGTGACGATATTCCTGGTGATCCCCGAGTCCGAGCTAGCTTCGATTATCTATAAAACAAATAAAGAACGCACAAAGTAAGCTTCAAAAGCTTAGTAAGCCATATACAAATAAAATTACCACATGAATCAACATCAATTCCATCAATAGACAAACTATAAGTAAACATATATAAGCTCACAAACCTTTCCAAATGTATACATATTCAATATCATAATTGAATTCATCAAATACTTCCCTTTTCAATACTTGTATGAATCTCATACGCACCTGAGTCACTTAACTCATTTACATATCCTTTCCCGACTTGACTTTGCCCATTGAACCTTTAGGAATCGTTAAGGATACTAAAAAATCACACATAACTCGTATAATGCCATATCCCAGATATGGTCTTACATGTTATCACATATTGATGCCGATAGCCCAGCTATGGTCTTACACGAAATCAAATAACAATGCCAATGTCCCAGAAATGGTCTTACACGTAATCACATAATGGTGCCAATGTCCCAGACATGGTCTTACACATAATCACATCTCGGTAATCCTAATGTCATAACACTCGTATCCTATACTATTCCTAAGGTTCATATGGGACTTTCGGGTATGGTAACCTTGTTGATTCTTGCTCATATTTGATCATTCAACATTCATAGCAATTTAATGACATTTAAACATATATATAATTCAATTAAAAGGAATTTATCTGGATATGAATGTAACACCCCAAACCTGGCCCAGGCGTTATTGCCAGATCTGACCTATCACATGGACTTACGACTTAGTATGCATTCGTTGGTTTAAGTGATTGGGGTGGTCTTTGTAAAAATAGCGGTTAATGAAAAGCCGGTTTATCAATCTTTAGGCTATCCATTTGTTGTGCTTGTTGAGTCTTGGAAAACGTTCATTAATTTTGAAAACCCGCGCAACCTAACACTAGCAGTTTCGACATATAAAACCATAGCGGAAAAAGAAATTTAAATAGCGGCCTTATTACAACTTAAAACCCAAAATTAAATCAGAATATAAAATAATAAAAATAAAATAACTTAGAAAAACTAACTTTGCGGATGATGTGGCCACTCCGAATCCTCACAGCTCCAAGCCCACTATGGTTGGGGATTTCCTGCAGAGATGAAAATAAAGGGTGAGTTCGGTAAACTCAGTGTGTAACATAACCCAACCATAGCCCAAAATAGATCAAACCTCAGAGTCAGACTTATCTGGGCCTTGGCCCAGTACAGAAATTAGAATGAAACCCATAGGCCCATAGCAGATACAGAAAAAATATATCATGAATGCAGAAATCCCAACCCAGAGCCATCCATAACACCCCCGTACCAGCCTTACACCATGTAGGGAGACTACTCGACCCACCCAACTGCTACACACCACAGAAATTGCAGCGAGGCTGCCAGATATTGTGACGAAGTCACCAGATACAAATGTTGTGGCTAGGCCACCAGAACAGATATATATATATGTGGCGAAGCCACCAGATTGCAGCGAGGCTGCCAGATATTGTGACGAAGTCACCAGAATAGATATATGTGGCGAGGCCACCAGATTACAGCGAGGCTGCCAGAACAGTTCCTCCATCAATATAAACCCGTGTCCTATGCAACAGAAATAATTGTCATGGCATACGTATACAGAAACAGAACATCATGCTTTTCAGAAAACAAATAACCCTAGGGGTAAAATCGTAATTTTGCATGCATAAGGATATTTCAGTAATTATTACCTATTGCTAAGGTTTCATGCTTATTCTAGCGTTTACCAAGTAATCAGAAGTACTTTCCTCGTCTTTTTACCAAAGTGGGCTCGTTGGCCCATTGGCCCGTTTTCAGCCCATTAAGCCCAAAAATACCGTTGTGCACAAAAATGCACACTCTGCACTCTAATCATCCAAATGCACCATATTCATTAACAACTGTCTCACGACCGCTCGCATGCTCGCGAGTTCAAAAAATACCAACGTTTCGGTATTTCGGCTTTTACTGATTCAATCTAAGGGAGGGTGTCGTTTACACACCTGGTTGATGACGATTGATGACGATATCTCCCATGCGATAATCCTACAATCGATCATTAACACATTAGACTTACGAATTAACGATAACTAACATAAATCCACGTCAACTAACCCAATCATCACATAAGTTAGTCATTTATGCACGAGGGGCAAAATAGTCATTTAACACCCTACGGGCAAAAATGGTAATTTTACCCCACAAGGGTATCTCGGTAATTCTACCCTACAGAGGTATTTCATTATTTCTACCCTACAAGGGTATTTCGGTAATTCTACCCTACAGGGGTATTTCAATAATTCTACCCTACAGGGGTATTTCGGTAATTTTACCTTACAGGGGTATTTCAGTAATTCTACAACTTATCCACTTGGGCCTACGGACCCATTGAGACCACATGGCCCATTTCAGCCCATTGCGGCTTGAAATAGCCGTCCTATTACTACAGTAATGAGAAATACACACCTGTTAGGAGACTGCAGTTAATTCGCACTCCAAACACTCTTAGCTGACGCCCAACCCAAATGAGCACGTCACAAAGCGAAAGGGATCGGCCAAGAAGGGTATGCCTACTCTCCTCATGGTTTGCTCTATTTAAAGCCAGCTCTCCATCTACTCTTATGTTAGCTTCCCGATGTGGGATCCCTCCATCACCAGAGTTTAAAACCAACACCAACTCTTACCGTCCCAACATAGCAAAATAATCAACCTTTGCGTGCCAAGGGATTCGAACCAAAGTCCTCTCACATGCCAACTCACGCCACCACCACTAGGCCATCAACTCATTTGTGTCATAAATCCAACACATTAAACTTTAAAGCGCACCTACTTGCTTTCAGATTTATTGAAAAGAAAAACCAAAATATATTGCAAGAGCCAAGACTTGAACCTTGGACCCCTTGCTTCCTCTATGGCGTCACTTCCTTGTCCCCTAAGTGGCGCCACCTTGCCACTACACCACACTTCTTTTTGTGTCATCTTTTACCCCTTTACTCTTAAAAGCCCAAATGCCAATTGCATCACCTGTTCATAAAATTAAAATTCCGAAGACTACCACGGATTTAACTTAAGTTTGGGCCTTCCAAAGGCCCACAAACCTACTAAAATATATATATTAACCAACCAGAACACACACAAATTTTAAAAATCACAGAAACACAGAAAACCCGAAAATTGGGGCGTTACAACTCTACCCTCCTTAAAGAAATTTCGTCCTCGAAATTTTACCTGAATCGAACAGATGAGGATATTGTTGACGCATCGCCACTTCTGGCTCCCAAGTAGCTTCCTCTCCGCTATGATTACGCCACAGCACCTTTACTAGTGGAACTGATTTCCTCCTTAAAATCTTAACATCTCGATCCAAAATCTGCACAGGCTTTTCCTCAAAAGTCAAGTCTGTTTGGACCTCGATCTCTGCAACCGGCACAACATGAGTAGGATCAGAACGATACCACCTTAACATAGAGATATGAAAGACATCATGAATCCTATTCAACTCTGGAGGTAGCTCCAACTGATAAGCCACTGGACCCACTCGCTTAAGAATCTAATAAGGCCCAATGAACCGCAGACTTAACTTGCCTTTCCTCTCAAACCTTAATATTTTCTTCCAAGGTGAAACCTTCAAGAAGACCATATCACCCACAGAGTACTCAATTTCCTTGTGCTTCAAATCTGCATATGACTTATGTCTATCAGATGCTTCCTTCAACCGGTCTCTAATCAACTTGACCTTATCCTCAGTATCTGCCACCAACTCAGGTCCAAGAACCTGTCATTCACCCAACTCGGTCCAACAACTAGGTGTATGACATCTTCGCCCATACAGTGCCTCATAAGGAGCCATTTGAATACTTGCCTGATAACTGTTGTTGTATGCAAACTCTGCCAATGGTAAGTAATCCTCCCAACTGCCTCGAAAGTCGATAACGCATCCCCTCAACATGTCTTCCAGAATCTGAATAACCCTTTCCGACTGACCATCAGTCTGAGGATGAAAGGCTGTACCAAAGTTCAACCATGTAACAAACGCCTCATGCAACTTTTCCGAAAATTGAGATGTGAAACTAGGATCTCGATCAGAAATAATCGACACTGGCACTCCATGAAGTCGTACTATTTTCGCCACATACAATTTGGCTAACTTTTGAAGTGAATAATCAGTGCAGACAGGTATGAAATGAGCAGATTTGGTCAACCTATCCACAATTACCCAAATCGAGTCCTTCTTCGACGGTGTCAAGTGTAACCCACTCACAAAATCCATGGTTACCCTCTCCCATTTCCAAAGTGGTACTTTCATTGGCTGCAAAAGTCCAGAAGATAATTGATGTTCAGCTTTCACTTGCTGACAAGTCAGACATTTTCCTACAACTTCCGTTACCTCTCGCTTCAATCCAGGCCACCAATACAACTCCTTTAAGTCGCGATACATTTTACTTCCTCTAGGATGCATAGCACATAGACCTCCATGAGCTTCTTTCAGAATTGCTTGCCTCAAGTCAGAGTCCTTCGAAATACAAACTCTACCTCGGTAACACAGAACTCCCTCACTGTTCAGTCCGAACTCAGAAGTATCCCCATTCTTAACCTGCCAGAATCGAGAAACCAGGGACTCATCCCTTGACTGTTTTTCCTTAATCTCATCCATCCAGGTCGGCATAACTTGCAGTACTGCTAACAGACTACCGTCGTCATATAGACTCAAACGAGCAAACATGGCTCTCAGATCAGATACAGTTCTATGACTTAGGGCATTAGCCACCACATTAGCTTTGCCTGAGTGATACTCAATCATGCAGTCATAATCCTTAAGCAACTCTATCCATCTCCGCTGCCTAAGGTTCAGCTCCTTCTGAGTCAGCAAGTACTTAAGACTCTTATGATCTGTGTATATAATACACCTTTCTCCGTACGGGTAATGTCTCCAAATCTTAAGCGCAAAGATTACCGCTGCCAACTCCAGATCATGAGCAGGATAGTTAACTTCATGTGGTTTAACCTGTCGCGATGCATAAGTAACCACTTTACCCTCTTACATCAGCACACAGCCTAACCCTACATGTGATGCATCACTGCATACGGTAAAATCTTTTCCAGACTCTGGCTGAATCAGTACAAGTGCCTCGGTCAGAACTTTCTTCAGCTTCTCAAAAGATTCCTGTTGTTTCTCAGTCCAAACAAACGATACTCCCTTCCTTATAAGCTGTCAAATGTGCTGCCATCACAGAAAATCCTTCCACAAACCTTCTATAGTACCCAGCTAAACCCAAAAAACTTCGAATTTTCGACACTGACCTCGGTGGCTTCCATTCCAAAATCGCTTCAATATTTCGAGGGTCCATATTGATCCCTTCAGCAGAGACAGCATGCCCCAAGAAAGTTACCTCTCTCAACCAAAACTCACACTTTCTGAATTTCGCATAAAGCTCCTTCTCCCTCAGCACTTACAGCACAATACAAAGGTGCTCATCATGCTTCTCCTCAGTTTCAGAATAAACCAGAATATCATAGATAAAGACGACCACGAATCGATCCAAGTATGGCTGGAACACTCGATTCATCAGATCCATAAATGCCGCAGGTGCATTCATCAACCCAAATGGCATAACCAAAAACTCATAGTGACCATACCGAGTTCTGAATGCCGTCTTGTGAATATCCACCTCCTTAACCCTCAACTGATGATACCCAGATCGAAGGTCAATCTTGGAAAATACTGAAGCTTCTCTAAGTTGGTCGAATAAATCATCAATTCTCGGCAGTGGGTACTTGTTCTTAATCGTCAGTTTGTTCAACTGCTGATAATCGATACACGTCCGCATTGACCCATCTTTCTTCTTTACAAATAGCACTGGTGCTCCCCACGGAGACACACTTGGTTTAATGAAGCCTCTATCCAATAACTCTTGAATTTGGGCTTTCAGCTCCACCAACTCCTTCGGTGCCATCCTATAAGGTGTAATGGACACCGGTGCCGTTCCAGGCAACAAGTCGATTCTAAACTCAACCTCTCAGTTTCGGGGGAAAACCCGAAAGCTTCTCTGGAAAAACATCTTGAAAATCCTTAACGGTTCTAATTTTATCCACTGTCAGATCTTCAGTTTTTGATTGGCTTACAAATGCCAAATAAGCTTCACATCCCTTTTGAATCCACTTCTCGGCTCTCAATGCCGACACCACATTAGACAAATAATCCCTACGCTCGCCTATCACCAAAACCTCCTCATCCTTTATGGTCTTTAACATTATTCGCTTAGCAGCATAATCCAGAGTAGCCCTATGCTTAACAAGCCAATCCATTCCCAAAATGAGATCGAATTCTCAGAAAGGTAGCTCCATCAGATCTCTAGAGAAAACTTTTCCTTGATTTCTATAGGCACATCTCTATCCAGTTTATCTACACTAACCGAGTGACCCAAAGGACTAAGTACAGATTCCCCACTCACGGTCTCCTTAGAGCGCACACCCAGCGACCCAGATATAGCACATGCAACATATGAATGGGTAGATCCAACATCTATCAATGCAGTGTATGGCATACTGGAAATCAGAAATGTACCAGTTATGACGTCAGGTGCATCACCTTCCTCTCGGTGACGAGCTGCATACACCAACGCTGGCTGACGAGCCTCAACAAATCCAGCACCCCTGCTAGGTGCTCCTCTTCCTCGACCGTTTCCTTTACCACCTCTGTCTTGCCCACGTCCTCTCGAAAACTATGGTCCACCCCTCACTAGTTAAGCGACCCTCTGCTCTATAACTTGAACCTGATTTGGTTCCTGGGGACAATCCTTAACCCTATGCTCCATAGACCTGCATCGAAAACAAGCACCAGAATGTTTCCGATACTCACCCATATGCATCTTCCCACAATTCCTACAACCCTGCGGTCTAACAGCATTTATCAATACTGCTCGAACTGGCTCCATTACCCTTTCTCTCTTAACATTCCTGTTCATACCACCTGAAAGTCTTGAATCTCTCCTAAAACGGTTCTGATCTTTCTCACGATTCTGTCTTTCTGTATGCTTCACTTCCTCAGCTATCTTAGCTTTCTCCACTAAAGCAGCAAAGTTACGCTCCCTCTGTGGAGCAATCAGCACCCTAAGTTCATCTCTCAGACCATCCTCGAAGCGTACGCTACGCTCACACTCTGTAGCGACAATCCTAGAAGCATACCGGCTCAGTCTCAGAAACTCAGACTCATACTCAGCTACTAACTTACTCCCTTGGACCAGGTTCAGAAATTCTTTCCGGCGAGCGTCCACGTAACTAGCCCCAACATACTTTCCTTTGAAGGCTGTCTTAAATAGCTCCCAAGTCACACGTCAGTAGGAGTTCCATCTCTCACCGTGAGCCACCACTGATAAGCCTCATCCCTGAGTAACGATATGGCTCCCTTCAGCTTCTGCTTCACGGAGTAGTCCAGATCATCCATAATCAGCTCTGTGGCTTCTAACCAATACTCAGCCACATTCGAAGCTACACCAGATACTCCCCTAAATATCTCTGCTCCATTGGCTCGGAGCCGTTCAGAAATAGAGCCCTGAATTCCGTTTCCCGTACTTGCCCCAGCAACCCTTTCCAAAACTCGGAGCATTGCCTGGGACAGAACATCGTCCCCGGTACCTCGATCATGAGACTCTACCTCTGTTGCCGGTGGTACCGGTGCATCTGCTACCGGCACATGTCCTGAAGATGAAGATTCAGCCTGAGCATTACCTCGGCCACGTCCACGGCCTCTTCCACGAGCTGCTCGTGTACTCATTTCGTATTATCTGATTAAGAATTTTATGAATCAGTTTAATATTTCAGTGTTTATTATAGATGTCTTATGAATAACAGTAATTCAGAGTTTGAGTTTGTTTCCTTTTACGGTAGCCTAGCTACAGTCTCAGTCTACTTATCAGAGTTTCTACGGTTCCAGTGTTACCCTAACTAAAGTACCATGATAAGGTTTTGTACAAGCATATAACAGATATTTCAGAAACAATCAGAAAGGCTCTGAAAACTTACAGACTTGGGCCGGAGATTGAGTGTGCCATCTTTTAAAAAAAAACCTAATTTTAGAAAACCGATTTTAATCTTTAAAATCATCTATTTGTAATCAAGTTCCAAAAAAATGATTTTTGAAAACCTTTATTCAGTATTTCTTCACAAACTCCCGTTTTTAGACCCGTTCCACAACTGAGTTGTTGCAACTTGGCTCTGATACCACTAAATATACACCCCAAACCCGACCCAGACGTTATTGCCAGATTTGACGTGTCATATGGACTTACAACTTAGTATGCATTCGTTGGTTTAAGTGATTAGGGTGGTCTTTGTAAAAACAGCGGTTGAATGAAAAACCGGTTTATCAATCTTTAGGCTATCCATTTGTTGTGCTTGTTGAGTCTTGGAAAACGTTCATTAATTTTGAAAACCCGCGCAGCCTAACACTAGCAGTTTCGACATAGTATAAATATAATCAGAAAATAAAACCATAGCGGAAAAAAAAATTTAACTAGCGGCCTTATTGCAACTTAAAACCCAAAATTAAATCAGCATATAAAATAATAAAAATAAAATAACTTAGAAAAACCAACTTTGTAGATAATGTGGCCACTCCGAATCCCTCACAGCTCCAAGCCCACTATGGTTGGGGATTTCCTGCAGAGATGAAAATAAAGGGTGAGTTCGGTAAACTCAGTGTGTAACATAACCCAACCATAGCCCAAAACAGATCAAACCTCAGAGTCAGACTTATTTGGGCCTTGGCCCAGTACAGAAATTAGAATGAAACCCATAGGCCCATAGCAGATATAGAACAAATATATCATGAATGCAGAAATCCCAACCCAGAGCCATCTATAACACCCCCATACCAGCCTTACACCATGTGGGGAGACTACTCGACCCACCCAACCGCTACACACCATAGAAATTGCAGCTAGGCTGCCAGATATTGTGACGAAGTCACCAGATACAAATATTGTGGCTAGGCCACCAGAATAGATATATATGTGGCGAAGCCACCAGGTTGCAGCGAGGCTGGCAGATATTGTGACGAAGTCACCAGAACAGATATATGTGGTGAGGCCACCAGATTGTAGCGAGGCTGCCAGAACGCTTCCTCCATCAATATAAACCCATGTCCCATGCAACAGAAATAATATGTCATGGCATACGTATACAGAAACAGAACATCATGCTTTGTAGAAAAAATAACCCTAGGGGTAAAATCGTAATTTTACATGCATAAAGGTATTTCAGTAATTATTACCTATTGCTAAGGTTTCATGCTCATTCTAACGTTTACCGAGTAATCAGAAGTACTTACCTCATCTTTTTACCAAAGTGGGCCTGTTGGCCAATTGGCCCGTTTTCAGCCCATTAAGCCCAAAAATACCGTTGTGCACGAAAATGCACACTCTACACTCTAATCATCCAAATGCACCATATTCATTAACAACTGGCTCATGAGCCCTCGCACGCTCGCGAGTTCACAAAATACCAATGTTTAGGTATTTCATCTTTTACCGATTCAGTCTAAGGGAGGGTGTCGTTTACACACCTGGTTGATGACGATTAATGACGATATCTCCCATGCGATAATCCTAAAATCGATCGCTAACACATTAGACTTACGAATTAACTATAACTAACATAAATCCACGTCAACTAACCCAATCATCACACAAGTTAGTCATTTACGTACGAGGGGCAAAATAGTCATTTAACACCCTAGGGGCAAAATAGTAATTTTACCCCACAAGGGTATCTCTGTAATTCTACCCTACTGGGGTATTTCGTATTTCTACCCTACAAGGGTATTTCAGTAATTCTATCCTACAGGGGTATTTCGATAATTCTACCCTACAGGGGTATTTTAATAATTCTAACCTATAAGGGTATTTCAGTAATTCTACCTTACAGGGGTATTTCAGTAATTCTACAACTTATCCACTTGGGCCTACGGACCCATTGGGCCATATGGCCCGAAATAGCTGTTCTACTGCTAGAGTAATGAGAAATACACACCTGTTAGGAGACTGCAGTTAACCGCGCTCCAAACACTCTTAGCTGACGCCCAACCCAAACGAGCACGTCACAAAACGAAAGGGATCAGCCAAGAAGGGTATGCCTACTCTCCTCATGGTTTGCTCTATTTAAAGCAAGCTCTTCATCTACTCTTATGTTAGCTTCCCGATGTGGGATCCCTCCATCACCAGAGTTTAAAACCAACACCAACTCTTGTCGTCCCAACATAGCAAAATAATCAACCTTTGCGTGCCAAGGGATTCGAACCAAAGTCCTCTCACATGCCAACTCACGCCACCACCACTAGGCCATCAACTCATTTGTGTCATAAATCTAACACATTAAACTTTAAAGCGCACCTACTTGCTTCCAGATTTATTGAAAAGAAAAACCAACATATATTGCAAGAGCGAAGACTTGAACCTTGGACCACTTGGTTCCTCTATGGGGTCACTTCCTTGTCCCCTAAGTGGCGCCACCTTGCCACTACACCACACACCTTTTTGTGTCATTTTTACCCCTTTACTCTTAAAAGCCCAAATGCCAATTGCATCACCTGTTCATAAAATTAAAATTCCGAAGACTACCACGTATTTAACTTAAGTTTGGGCCTTCAAGAGGCCCACTAACCTACTAAAATATATATATTAACCAACCAGAACACACACAAATTTTAAAAATCACAGAAACACAGAAAACCCGAAAATTGGGGCGTTACAATGAACTTACCTTGTATTCGGGATAAACGGACTGGATTGACTATTCTATAACTTTTAATTTTCCCCGATCTAAATCTGATTTCTTTCGTTCTTGATCTATATGCATTCAAAATTAACTCATTTATTCATCAAATCATTCAATTCAGTCCACACACATATTTGGACATTTTTTACACTTTAGCCCCTATAGTTCCACAATTTTAAAATTTAGTCCCTAATTTACAAATACACAAAATTCATGCAATTTAATATCTTCCTAATCTAACAAAATTTTCCTAATGCACATATTAGCCCATATTTATCATTTATTCACACATTTAACCACACATTTTCACATTTTCACAAATAAATCCCTATTTGACATTTTTTGTCAAAAAATCACTTTACAAAACTTGTATAACTATTAACAAATATTCATTTTTCATCATCAAACATTCAAAAGCTCAATTATTCATTAATGGCACTTCACAAAATCATTAACAACTTTCAAAAACTAAGGCATGGGCCAGCTAGAATACAAAGCAACGATCTCAAAAACATAGAAATCATAAAAAACCGAGCTAAAACCATACCTTAATCAAGCTTCAAAGGTGCCGAAACTTAAAGCTCCCCAATTCTAGGTTTTCTTTTATATTTTTGGTTGAAATAAACAAAGAAGAACATGTTTTCGTCTTGTTTTTTTCTTAATATACATTGTTTTATTTAATTACCAAATTAACCTTAGTTAAATAACATTTAAAAAATCAAATACATGCCCATTTATGTCAAATTCCACTATCAATGGTCTAATATCATCATAAGGACTTTTCACTTAATCAACCATAGCAATTAAACACTTTAAACAAGTAGAATGCAACTTTTGCATTTTACGCGATTTAGTCCTTTTATAAAATTAAGCATTCAAACGCTAAAATTATTTCACGAAACTTTCACACACATTTATTCACATGCTATAAACACCAAAAATAATATTAAAATAATTTTTTGACCTCAAATTTGTGGTTTTGAAACCATTGTTTTGACTTAGCTAAAATCGGGCTGTTATACGTTTCTTCTTGGACAGTATATCCTTCATAAACTTCACATAATTCAGTATTTGCTCTAAAGCCTCCACCAACGGAATATTGATGTGTAACTGCTTCAGAACATCCAAAAACTTCATGAATTGCACCTCCTGTTTCTATTTGTGTTGCTACAATCTTTGCGGATAGAGAGGTGATGAAACTTTTGATTGAATCGGATAACTCTTCTGAGTAGGTAAATCTGCATCCAAAGAAGATGTTAAAGTATTTGAATTCACTAAGTTACGATTTACCTTGTTAGTCTTTGCAGATTTTGACTCTTTTGGTGTAGAAATTTCAATAGCTAGTTGATTCTTCTCAACGGGCTTATCTTCGACATCAATCAATCAGGGTTCTAGAATTTTACCACTTCGAAATGCCACTGCCTTGATATTCTTTACCCAAATTTTTGGGATTCTCAGTATTGCTCGGAAAGGTTCCTTACGGTCTATTACGAAGCTCCGTAGCTAACTGACCCATTTGGTTTTCCAAATTTTTAAATGTTGCTGCTTGGCTTTGTATCAAAGCATCATTCTTTGCCATGTAGGCTTTCAAAAAGTTCTCCAAACTATTTGATGCCTTAGCTTGAGGTGGTTTTGGAGCTTGCTGATTAGACCCTTGAGATTGGTTAGGTCTATGCTGCAATAGGTTGTTGTTCAGTCCATTTCCTTGGTTGCTTCAAGAAAAGTTTGGATGGTTACGCCATGAAGAATTGTAGAAGTTGGACTAAGGTCCTTGTCCACTCCTATTTTGATAGTACACTGACTCGGGATTTGATGGACAATTCTCAAAAGAATGGCCTTCCCTACAGTACACATAGGAAAATACTTCAAATGGACTTGGTGGCTGAGCTGCAAAATTATTAGCACTATTAGTGGTAAACTGTTTTAACATAGAGGAAATAGATGATACCTGAGCTAATGACGAAGTGAGGGTGTCAACTTCATGAACTCCGGCTACAAGTCTTCCTAAAGCTATTTGATTTGTTGGCCATTGATAGTTATTACTCGCGATCTTCTCAATGATCTGATAAGCCTCATTATAAGACTTAGACAAAATTGCACCATCCGCAGAAGCATCTACCATCAATCTTGTATGTGCATTGAGACCGTTATAGAATGTCTCCAATTGGATACAATGAGGAATCCCATGATGAGGACACTTACTAAGTAACTCCTTGAATTTCTCCCAAGCCTCATACAAGGACTCGTCATCCAATTGTTGGAAAGTTGTGATCTCATTCCTCAACTTAGCGTCTTTGCTAGGAGGGAAATACTTAACCAAAAATCTCTCTGCTAATTCTTGCCATGTAAATATGGAACTTGGTGGCAATGAATTGAGCCATGCTCGTGCTTGATCTCGCAATGAGTACGGAAACAACTTCAACCTCAGTGCATCTTCAGTCACACTGACTGTCTTGAATGAATCACTCACCTACACAAACAATTGAAGGTGGAGATGTGGATTTTTCGTGGGCATACCACTGAATTGGCCCACTGTTTAGAGCATTTGAAACATCATTGGTTTCAATTCAAATTGGGTTGCCCCAATATCTGGCCTTCTAATTCCTGGATTTAACTCACTAAAAAGTGGCACAGCATATTGTCTGATGCATCGATCCTATCATCGGCAATGAGGATGGGATTTCGTACAGGATCGGCTTTATTACCTTCGTCTTGATTCTAATTTCCAAGGTTCATCTCCACTTGTATTTGAGCTATTCATTCACATCTTCTTTGTCTAAAAGTTCGCTCAATTTTAGGGTCTACAGGGAGTAAATCGATAATCTAACCTATGCTAGTAAACACCCGAAAAGAAAATCACAAAATTAAAAAGAATAAGTTAGTAATGTTACAAATAAACCAAATTGGAAATAAATAATTTCACAAAAAGAAAAGACTTTGGCAACAGTTAACAATCCCCAGCAACGGCGCCAAAAACTTGTAATGCGTAGGTTTGTGCAAGTGTGCATAGTCGTTATCAAGTAATAAGTAAGTATCGAGTTATCATCTCCACAAGGATTGCATTTGTGTTAAATCACTTAATTGTAAAATTATATTAACAGCTGTGTAAATAAAAACACAATATGATTGAGAAGTGATGATTAAAATTAAATATATTAAACTAAATGCAATGATCCATAATGCTAATTATCCTAAGTATGCAAACTATATGAATAGATTTTATCAAAAGTAAACACAATTTGCAACAATTATAACATAAATAAACTAGGACAATTACTTTAATTAAACTCAATTTATTATCAACATGCTTAATAACATTCGGAAAAACATCCCATGACAACTCGATCTTTCATGAGTTTGGAAACCACATTAGGTCCTTTCGAAATCCTTTACTTAGTAAATATGCATTTTACTGATCCTTATTTACTAGGGTTTCTTAGTATTCGTGTGAGGTAACATCCCGTATTATGTGACAACCCTAATTTGACCCTAGTCGGAATGTGGTTTCAGGACCACAAAACCGAGTCATAAAATTTATTTAAAAATTTATTTGCATAACTTCTATGTGTGATAGTGCATGTGTGAAAATTTGATGTTTTAATTTAGTCTCATGAAAGAGAATTTTACTTGAAAAGACTTAGTTGAGAAACCATAAAAATGTGATAGGTAAAAGTTGAAGTGGCCAAATTGTATATGGATAGCATTATAGAGGACTTATATGTCAAATGGACCACTATGATTATAGTGGACGGTAATGATGATGAAAAATTTGGCGTTTTGTGTATTTTATATTAGTGAAACAATATTAAATAGTTTTATATTAGAAAACCATGAATTAATAATAGAAAAAGGGTGATAAAAACAAAGTTTCTCATTTTTGTCTCCCCTTTTGCCGAAACTAAACAAGAAATTGAAGAAAGAACACCTAAGGCATTCAGCCATCTTGTGCTAGGAATTAAGGTATTATTTCATATGTTTTTCTTTGGATTTTGAGAAATTTAAAGTGGTTTTGAAGCTCCTAACATGACCCATGTGTATGATTTTGTGTTTGTGATGCATGAAGCATTCGGTCATGAGCTCAATGGGTTACATTGTGTATGTTTTGATAATTTGTAAGGAGAAATGTTTCTAATTTTGTATGAACAAACTAAATTACTATATGTGGCTCAAATGAGCTTGAGTAGTCGGCTAACGAAGTTAAGTATATGAATTAGGAGCATGAGTCCATTCGGCAATTTAAGATAAATTGTGAAATAATGCTTAATATTAGTAGTACTTGTTTAATTGGCAAATTGAGCTTAGAATGGATGAATTTATGAGTTTGGGAAAAAGTATATATATATTCGGCTATGAATTTTCGTGTTTAATTTTGAATGTTGATGTTTCAAATTGAAAATGGATGTTAGTTGAGTTATAATACTTGCTTAATAATGAAAAGAACATGAGCTTAATGCTCAAATAGCATTCGGCTTTGGAGTAAGTTAAATTAGTTAGAAAATGAGTTCCAAGATAGTGAATTATGTGTTAAAAGAGGGATTTAGGTTGTATATACGTGATTAGATTGAATAAAATAGGCTACGTTAGCTAATTGAGGGATTCGGTCATAGTATTTTAGTAAATAATAATTTGAACAAGGGTTTTAATTATATGATAGGTTTTCGGCTATGGTTAATATTAGATGGAATACCGAATATGTGTGTGTGTCTATGAGGAATGAATATAAATTGGGGCTACGATGATTGAATTATTTTATTTGCTTAGTTGGAGCTCAAAATCAAAGGGAGCCAAGTTCGGCCAAAGGTAAAGCGAAAGCGGTTGAGTAGCTGATCGGAGTTGTTCATCCGACTAAAAAAGTAAGTTCCTAAGTAATTTAAGTTACGGTTAATATTGCACATAAAATAGGTTGGATAAGAAATCATGGTATGTATGAATTTGTGAAAATTGAATGTGAGATTTATCAACCTATCTATGACATAGTGGTAGCTATAGATAAGAAATTTCAGCACTATGTGTGCGAGGTTATACGGCACTATGTGTGCAAAAACTACATGGCACTATGTGTGCGAGATTATATAGCACTATGTGTGTGAGGAAACGCAGCACTATGTGTGCGAATGAGTAAGAGCACTATGTGTGCGGACCTTTAAATCAGCACTAAGTGTGCGATATCGATCGTAGAGAATTGCTTGTGCAAATGAAAAAGTTTAAAACTTTAAACTGGGAGTAATGAAATGTGCATGGATATTAGACATGGGACTTGATCTATATCTGTATATTAATAGATAATGCTCGGCAAGAGAGAAAATGTAACACCCCGTACCCGAGACCGTTGCCGGAGTCGAACACGAGGTGTGAACGGACTTAATTCATTTGCTTACACAGTTCATTTTAAAATTTCCAGACAAGCTGGCCAACTGCATCACAGTCACTTTAAAAATCATATCTCGAGTTCCAAAACTTGAAAATCGATTCCGTAAATTTTTTCTGGAACTAGACTCATATTTCCACCTACAAAATATTTTCTAGAATTTTTGGTCGAGCCAATTAGTACAGTTTATTAGTTAAAGTCTCCCATATTTCAGGGTTCGACTACTCTGACCTTCATGCATTACGACTTAGATATATCCCTGTACAGAGCTTCAATACTTATGCCGTTTGTTTCTAACGAAACTAGACTCAAAAAGGAATCTATACATATAAAGCATGACTTCTAATTATCTCTGGTTAATTTATGGTAATTTTTCAAACTCAGAACAGGGGATCCATAAAACGCTCTGGCCCTGTTTCACGAAAACTTAAACATCTCATAAAATACAGCTCATGTGGTCATTTCGTTTCTTTCATATGAAAATAGACTCATCAATATTCAATTACATAATTTATTCACTATTTAATTCCACTCCTACTATTTTTAGTGATTTTTGCAACTTATGTCACTGCTGCTGTCAGCATCTATTTTAAGGTACATTTTTACCTATTTCATAATTTTCCATGAATCAAATAGCAAATTGACATACATTTTTATCAAGGGTAATCCCGATTAGCCATGGCGTACGTAGCACCAATAGGACCATGATTGGCCATACCGATGGCTAGTCATTACCAAACATTTCCACACCATTTAATAACCATATCCGAGACCATAATGTTATACTTCGAAATATACGAGCCATTTTCGCATGGCTATACGAATACACATTACCAAGGGTACTTAATTAACAACAAGGGTCAGCCCTATACATGCCATTTTCAAAATTGAACTAAAAGAGTACCAAAAGTGGCTTAGATAGTGTGGATGACTTCGACTTTGACACTCCCGAGTCCGATAGCTGACGAACAAAATCTATAAAACAGAGAATCAAAGTAACAGAGTAAGCATTTTAATGCTTAGTAAGTTCAAGTAATGAAATTATTTACGACTAAAGTATAGCGTTCATATGACTAAATGAATAATTGCATATATGCATGTTCTCAAAATCATACTTACTTCACGCTTCAACCATTATATTCATACACAGCGAATCAAACCTAACTAGAGGTCGGAAGTTCGTTAATCAATTGAGCGAATACTATTTAAAAGGAATCAACCTTTCTGATGCATATACGAAACATACCTTATCATTTGGATTTTATGAGCGTATTAATTGAAATTATTACAGCAAGATCGCTCACTTCCAAACCCAAGTACCTTCGGGATTTAGCCGGATATAGCAACTCGCACAAATGCCTTCGGGTCTTAACCCGGATATAGTCAATAGCACAAAAGCCTTCGGGACTTAGCCCGGATATAATCACTAGCACAAATGCCTTCGGGACTTAGCCCAGATATAATCAATAGCACAAATGCCTTCGGGACTTAGCCCGGATATAATCAATAGCACAAATGCCTTTGGGACTTAGCCCGGATATAATCATAGCACAAATACCTTCGGAACTTAACCCGGATATCATTCGAATACTCATGCACATATATCAATAAATCATGACACATCCATATTTCTTTTTCATTACTAAAGCTCAAACACAAGACACTTATCAAACCTTACCAATTTCGCCTCAATAGCCAAATACAAAGAGCATTATTTTGAGTGGCTTTCTAACATGATCTCTATACACATTCGGCCACCCGTCATAAGTATAAACTAATCATTATATCTCCATTTATTCGTTATGCTTATATGACATGACTTAATCAAATCATAAACTAAGTTTCATTACTCAAAGACTTACCTCGAATGTTGTCGAACGACTTCAACGGTTATTCGATTACTTTTTCCTTTCCCTTATCTGAAATTGCCCCTCTATGCTCTTGAGCTTAAGTTCAACAAATTTTAAACTAGTCATTAATCGACTATTCAAGTATTACTTTCAGAATATAATACATATAGATTCGACTTTAACACACATAGATTATAGTAAGCTTTATAAAAATCAATAAATAATTCATTAGCAAATTTTCATTAATGTTTACAATATAATTACAATTTCCCTATAAGCTGACTTCCTGAGCAACAGTCACTAAAGTTTTTATAACTGGAGCTACGAAACTCCAAATCAATTACCGTAAATTTTTCTTGACAGAAGACTCATTTATCTATTATCCATAAAATTTTCAAAATTTTTAGTTTAGCCCAATAGTACCAGATTTTTCTTAAAGTTCACCTTGTTTCACTGTTTGACTAAACTGACTATCCTTCACTACGAATCAAATTTCTCATTGTACATAATTCAAAATATGTTCTTGTTTATTTCATTTGAAACTAGAGTCTAAGCACATAAATTTTATCTTAGGGCCATTTTTGTACAATTTATACTGATTTTATAAAAACAGAACAGGGAATCTAGTAGTCATTTTGACTCAGCCCCACAATACTTCAGATATCTCAAGATCGGTAACTCTTTTGTTTTTATAGTTTCTTTTGTAAGAAACTAGACTCTTCAAGCTTTAATGACATAATTTACTCAGCTTCTAATTCAACTCCTACAAATTATGGCGATTTTCCAAAATCACCTTACTGCTGCTGTCCCCAGGCAGATTATTACCAAATCAAATGCTAACATTTGCATTTCACCTTAGTAGCTAGCTTAGCAAACCTTAATTTAACATATAATCGTTCATAACACAATTAAAGCATCCTCTCCATTCCATCAATTCAAAACACATACATTGCCCAATAGTATCCAAAATCATATTCGGCCTTAGTACACAACTTGTTAGCCGATTTTTCTCCATTTAGCAACTAATGCACATATGTGCTCATTTGTTAGACTCTACTTCACCTAACTACCATTTTATTTTTCATCCAAATAACATGAACAACAACCATTTCTTGAACATTTTCTCTTCAACAATTCTTCATAAAACATAAAGACTATAACCCAATCTCGTCCTTTAATAACTAAAACCGAATGCTCAAGACACCACACAATTTCAAATTTTGGTCATGGGTTAAGCAAAGAACTTAATGACTAACTAAAAAAATTGCTAAAAATCCAAGAATCATCCTTGAACTTACCTTGATTTAGCTAACCACCATAGCTGAATTTTTCAAAGCTTTTCTCTTCTAGCTACGGCAATGAGGAGCAAGGATGGAGAAACTTTGGTTTCTCCTCCCATTAACTAGTATTTTATTAACCTTATTCCTTATTTCATTTTGTAACATAAATTATTAGCATAAAATGTTGACACAAAATAATTATAATATGCTTTAGTCCATAACATGCCCAGCCACCATCTAGAATTTGACCAATTTGACATGCAAGTACAAGCATTTCTAACATGCATCAATAGGCCACTTTAACATTTGCCTAGCACATTTCTAAATTTTCTCACACAAGTCCTATTTAATAAAATTCACTTACAATTAACAAAATTCAAACATGAAATTTTCACACATGCATATATACATATAATAAGCTTCAAATATGACAGTTAATTATTTTTATGACTCGGTTTTGTGGTCCCGAAATCACTTTCCGACTAGGGTCACATTAGGGCTGTCATAGAAAAAAGAGAAAGATAATCGGCTCAATTAGTATATAATTGAACAAAGATATAAATTAATGATAAATAAATCTAAATGGATTGGAGATTGATTTATAGATGGAGCAGCTTGGTTTGTGCTTTATTTGATTAATTGGACATTGTTTGTCATTTATATATATATGCCAACGATATGCATATGATATTTACCATGGTCCTTTCAATTTACGATTAAATGGTGTAGGAGTACATAGTGAATTCAGGTAAGTATGTACCAAATTCATAATGTACACATGTGACATAAGATTTCCTTGTGATATCCTGTTTGAATTTGGCTACTATTGGATTGAAATTTTAAATTTTTGTTAAGATAATTGGATCATTACATTTTTTTTAAATTTCTTAGGACTTATTGAGTTAATAACTCACTTGGTGTGTTTATTGGTTTTGTATAGATCATCTTGTCGAGGAAAGCTTGGATTCATTACGAAGTCATCACATCTTTTGACAACCCCTTTTTGGTATCTTTGTTTAAAACTCAAATAGACATTATGGCATGTATAGAATAATATTTTGGGAGGTTGCTATTTTGATAGTATGGTATATATATAAGGCCATGTGAATATGGCTAAAGTTTTATGTATGGATGTGATAATGGTTTAATTATAAATCTTGAAGTGGAATCAACTTGACATATGAATCCATATTGTGATATGAGTGTGATTATGTTATGCTTGAACTAACATGTTAAACATTCGAGATATATTATGTATGTATATTCGGTCAAGAGGAGAAAAATCACCTTACATTTTTACCCTTGTTTTAGTATGTGCTTACTATAGAAGTTACTCATGGAAACATGCTATTCTTGTTGTAATTACTTAAATTAATATTGGACACGGGTATTAGGGTGTTACATATTAGGTTTGAAACAATTTAATCACACAAACCTAAAAACTATGCAGATAACAGAGCTTGGTTAGAGTTGTTATGCAACCTGTAATTTAATCGGGTTAGGATCTAAATTGAGATGCACATTTCAATTATGTGTCCACTAGCTGTCGTGTGGTTAGGATCCCTCAGCCAATTTAGGTGCATTTCAATCACGTATGAACGAAATACAGACTTGATTTTAATTGAAAACATGATCGATTGAGGCACAAACATTATAAGCATGGATCAAATAAATATTATTTAATCAGAGCAATCATCCTTGCTTAAATAAAATTAAGTTAACATTGTTGTAAACAAGAACAAAGAACACATAGCAACATTTTTAGATTAAATTAAAGAAAAAAAAGATTAAACCTAAATCAGAGTGGCTATCACCCAAGACTCTGATCGATGAGGCTCCTTCGCCTTCACTTTGCTCCTTTGCTGATGGCTCTCCAAGGTGGCCGAGCAAGGGCTCTTTAAGAGGCTTAATTGCTAAAATCTCTATGAAGAGATGATGCTAGGTGTGGGGAATGGAAAACACTAAAGAGAATTGAGAGAGAAGAGAGAATGATGAGGGATGAGGGATCAAATGAGGCCTTATTTATAGGTGAAGAAAGGAGGGTAGTGTAACACCCCTAACCCATATCCGTCACCGGACTAGGGTTAAAAGGCATTACTGGACTTATCAGAACATTTTGCATTCATTTCACAAACATCATAGCATCATAGTCAAACATCAACATCTTAGGTCAACGAGACCTTAAACATGCATTAGGAATAGGTCTGGGACCACACCGAACACATACAAAATTTTTCAAAACTAAACAATTTTCTACGTTATAGAGGCCACATGCTCGTGTGAACAGGCCGTGTGTCTCACACGGCATTAGACACGCCTGTGTGTCTAGGCCATGGAAAAACAGGGCATACATACTGACTTGTCCACATGGCCACAAGACACGCCCATGTGCTAAGCCGTGTGAAAATTAAGGAGGCTACTGACTTGGGTCACAGCCAGTCACACGCTCGTGTGTCTAGCCCGTGCTTAAAACTGAATTTGCCACACGGCCTAGCACATGCCCGTGTGTGTGCAACCGGGTGGTCTGCTCAGGCTCATTTTGAAATGGCCTTCGAGCAACACAGATGAGACACACACCCGTGTCCCTGCCCGTGTGGGCAAAAATAGCCCATTTACAAGGCCAACATGCCACCCAAGGGTCCTCCCCACAAGCAAAAAATAGATAACAATAGCATCACAAATTCAACCAATTTCAATCACATAACATACATTCTTCATGTCATATAATCACCAAACAAATTCATGTTTATATCCAAAGCATAACATACCAAATCATAAGCCAAAGTCATACCAAAACATATGATTCATAATCTCAATTTACTTCATTCATTCACATGCCAAAATCTTACCAAATTCCAAAATAGGCACATACCACAACTTACCAAAATGACCAATTCTATTAGCCATTCATGAACACATTATATTGACCATATTGCATCACATAGCTTGTACTCAGAAGTCATTTATAAACACAACCAAAACCAATCCATATCACATGGCTAGATATACACATTACCAAATATATTCAAATACTTCTAGCCTAGACATGCCATATTCCAATATTTACATTTTCAAAAGGTACCAAAATAGTGTTCGATAGCGTGGTGATGATCCTTGATGATCCCCGAGCTCCCGGTAGCTTCGATAATCTATAAAACAATTGAAAACACACACAAAATAAGCTTTCAAAAGCTTAGTAAGCCATATACAAATAAACTTATCACATATCACAATTATAAACTATTTCATTCATATGAATCATGACATAACTCAATTGCAAGCTCATTTTTCTCAATTAACTCTAATTTTTTTAACCATTTGCTAGTAAATACTTTACATTTCCATGTAGCTCACATATCAATGGATCATATTCATACTCACCTTTCATTACCAAATTCCATATACAGTTCATACGTACCTGAAGCAGATATACATTCATATATTTATCCATTTCTCAGAGTGCCCGTTGAACCGTGTGGAATCAAATAGGATACACAGATAACTCATAAAGCTTGTACAATGCCAACATCCTAGACGTGGTCTTACATGTAATCAAATATCGATGCCACTGTCCCAGACAGGGTCTTACACAAAATCAAATACGATGCCGGTGTCCCAGACATGGTCTTACACGTAAATCTCAAATTGATGCCAATGTCCCAGACATGGACTTACACGAAATCACATATCAGAAATCGTATGCCATGACATATGTATCCTAACTATTCCTATGGTTCGTACATGATTTTTTGGACGTCGTCGTATTATCGAAACTTTCTCAGATTTCAATATTTCGCTCTCAAATCCATTCATCACAATTAAAATATCATATAAGCAATTAATAATTCAATTCAACACATATATTTGTATATCAACTTACCTCGTACGGATTCGAATGAACGGAATTGACTACTTGATGACTTTCGACTTTCCCCGATCTAAATCTGTTTTCTTTGGTTCTTGATCTATATAAATTCAAATTTAACTTACTCAATCTCACATTCATTCAAATCAATCCATTTACACATATTTAGGGTATTTTACAAATTAGCCCTCATATTTTCACATTTTAACACTTTAGTCCCTAATTCATAAAATAACAAAATACACAAAATTTCCATATACACACGCTTAGCTAAATTTTCATGTAGTTCATATAAGCCCACATATTTCATTTATTTTTCATTTTAGTCCCTCAATTTCTCATTTTAACAATTTAATCCAAAATACTCAAATTCATCAAAAATCCCAATACAAAACATAGTAATCTAACACATCTTTCATTTACTATCATCAAACTTCATAAAACTCACATTATCAACAATGGCACATTTTAAAATCATAACCTAATTCATAAATTGAGACATGGGCTTGATAGAATACAGAGCAATGATTACAAAAACCTAGAAATTATCAAAAATCGATAAAAAAAACATACCTTAATTCAAGCTCAAAGTGCTGAAACCCTAAGACTCTTTTTCTTTTCTTTCTCTTTATAATTTCGGCAAAGATGAATGTTTTTGGCCTAATTTCATGCTTTTGTTTAATTTTAACTGTCATTTAATTATCAAATACCAAATTTACAATTAATTAATTAACATATAAAACATTAACATTACGGCCATAAATGTCTATTTATACTTTCAATGGTCAAATATCAACATAAGGACTTTTGATTTAATAAGCCATAACAAATAAACACACTTAACATATGACATGCAACTTTTGCATTTTATGCGATTAGGTCTTTTTTCAAAATTAAGCACACAAACGATAAAATTAACACATGAAACTTTAACACATATCAATTCACATATTTTAAGCACAAAAAAATAATATTAAAATATTTTTATCTGACTCGAATTTGTGGTCTTGAAACCACTATTTCGACTAGAGTTTAAACTGGGCTATTACAACTCTCCCCTTAGGGATTTTCATCCACGAAAATTTTACCGTTGAATAGATCTGGATATTGTTGTCTCATAGCATCTTAGGGCTCCCACGTAGCCTCTTCAACACTATGTCGATGCCATAACACTTTTAGTAACGAAATTTTCTTATTTCATAATTGTTTAACTTCGCAAGCTAAGATATGGATCGGTTCTTCTTCATATGTCATATTGGACTGAATTTCAATCTCAAATGGAGAAATCACATGCGAGAGATCAGATCTGTATCGTCGAAGCATAGATATGTGAAATACATCATGAATCTTTTCTAACTCAGGAGGCAACAATAATTGATAAGCAACTGACCCTATACGCTCGATAATCTCATACGACCTAATGAATCTCGGACTCAATTTGCCTTTTCTACCAAATCGAAGTACTTTCTTCCACGGAGATACTTTCAGAAACACTTTGTCGCCGATCTCAAATTCAGTGTCTTTTCTTTTCAAATCTACATATGATTTCTAACGATCGGAAGCTGCTTTTAAACTATTTTGAATCACTTTTACTTTTGTTCAGTCTCTTTTATCAAGTCAACCCGTGTATCTTATTTTCACTGAACTCTGACCAATATAGTGGTGTTCGACATTTTCTACCATATAAGGCTTCGTACGGTGCCATTTTAATGCTCTATTGAAATCTATTATTATAAGTGAATTCAATCAATGGCAAATATTGTCCCCACATACCTTCAAACTCAAGAATGCAACATCTCAACATATGCTCGAGAATCTGAATAATTCGCTCGGATTGACCATCCATCTACAAGTGAAAAGCAGTACTAAAATGCAATTTCGTACCTAAAGCCTCTTGTAATTTCTTCCAAAATCGTGAAGTGAATCTTGGATCTCTATCTGACACAATAGACAATGGCACCCCGTGCAATCTCACATATCAGAAATCTATAACTCAGCTAATTTATCAAGCGAGTAATTAGATCGTACCAGAATAAAATGAGTTGATTTCATCAATCGATCAACCACAACCCAAATCGCATCTTTCTTTCTTAGAGATAAGGGCAAACCCGAAACAAAATCCATCTTTATTCTATCCCATTTCCATTCGAGAATCATAATTGGTTGTAACAAACCAAATGACACTTGATGTTCAGCTTTAACTTGTTGATAGATAAAACATTTTGAAACAAATTCGAGATATTTCTTTTCATTCCAGACCACCAATAATGCTGTTTCAGATCATTATACATTTTTGTACTACCCGAACGTACAGATAAACGACTGTTGTGAGCTTCATAAAAATCATCTGAATCAACTTTGAATTTCTCGGAACACAAATCTGACCTCAGAATCTCAAACAATCATCATTATCAATTTGATATTCAAAATTAGAATTCAATTCACACTGATCTCATTTTGCTATTATCTCATTATCAACTTTCTGAGCTTTAATAATCTGTTGTAAAAACAACGGTCTCGCTTTCAATTTGGCTAAAATCATACCATCATCAAACAGAACCAAATGAGCATTCATCGCACGCAATGCTAATAATGATTTCTGACTCAAAGCATCAGCAACAACATTTGCTTTTCCCGAATGATAATCAATAACAAGCTCGTAATCTTTTTAGCAGTTCTAGCCATCTTCTCTATCACAAATTCAAATATTTCTGAGTCATCAGATATTTCAAACTTTTCTGATCAGAATATACATGACATTTCTTATCAAATAGATAGTAGCGCAAGTCTTTAAAGCAAACACAATAGTCGCCAATTCCAGATCGTGTGTCAGATAATTCTTTTCGTTTGGCTTTAACTGTCTCGAGGCATAAGCTATGACTTTGCCTTCTTGCATCAAAATGTATCCCAGACCGTTCACGAAGCATCACTATATATCACAAATTCTTTACCCGATTCTAGTTGTACTAACACCGGACCTTCTATCAATAGGGCTTTCAACCGATCAAAGCTTTTCTGACACTTTTCAGACCATTCAAATTTCACATCTTTCTGAAGTAATTTTGTCAATGGAGTCGTGATCATAGAAAAGCCTTTTACAAACCGTTAGTAATAACCAGCAAGTCCCAGAAAACTATGGACTTGAAAAATATTTCTCAGAGGCTTGCAATCTAAGATAGCTGAAATTTTGCTCAGATCAACTCAGATAACTGATGCTGACATAATATGACCCAGAAAACCAACTTCTTGTAACCAGAATTCACATTTGCTGAACTTCGCATATAACTGTTTATCACGCAAAGTCTGTAGCACTATTCTCAAATGCTCAGCATGTTCGGTTTCATCACGTGAATATATCAATATGTCATCAATGAATACGATAACAAATCGATCTAAATACGGTCTAAAAATTATGTTCATCAAATCCATAAAAATAGCAGGTGCATTCGTTAATCCGAAAGGCATAACTAAAAACTCATAGTGTCCGTACCCCGTCTAAAAAGTAGTTTTTGGAATGTCTGAGTCTTTTACTCTTAACTATAATAACCCAATCTGAGATCTATCTTTGAAAACATAGTGGCTCCTTTCAACTAATCAAACAAATCATCAATTCGAGGCAGAGGATATTTGTTCTTAATAGTCACTTTGTTCAACTGACAATAATCAATGTACATTCTCATTGTTCTATCTTTCTTTCACAAACAGAACAGGAGCACCCCAAGGTGAGAAACGCGGTCTTGTGAATCCTCTATCAGTCAATTCTTGCAACTGAGACTTTAATTTTTTAACTCGATCGGAGCCATTCTATACGGAGCCATCGAAATCGGAGTAGTCCCTAGTACAAACTCAATACCAAATTCAACTTCTTGTATTGGAGGTAATCCCAGAAGTTCTTCAAGAAACACATCAGGGAATTCACAGACAACAGGTATTGATTCAATTTTCTTTTCAGTCACTTTCGAATCAATCACATAAGCGAAGTAGGCTTTACAACCCTTTCTCACATATTTCTGAGCTAACATTGAAGAAGTTAATGCTGGTAAACCATTCAGATCATTAGACTCAATCCGAATAATCTTATCACTCTGACATCTCAAATCAATAGTCTACCATTTGTAGTTTACAATAGCATCATGAAAAGTTAACCAATCCTTCCAGAATTATATCAAACTCATCAAAAGGTAATAACATCAAATCAGCTGGAAAACAAAGTCTCAAAACATTAACAGACAATTCTTGCACACTTTGTCAAACTCAAACACTTTTACCCAGGGGGTTCGATACTCTAATCACGAATTCAGTAGACTCTACAGGCAAAGTCTTACTGAATACTAAATTCATGCATATATACGAATGCGTCGATCCTGGATCTATTAATGCAATTATAGAAGTATCATAAAGTGTAAAATTACCAGTTATAACATCGAGAGACGAAGCTTCCTCATGTGCACGACCTCAGATCTAATAGCAGTATCTTTAGTCCCTCTTTGACTTTCGCTAACATTTCCCATATTTCTAGGAGGTCTACCTCGAGCTGAAGTATTACTTGGTCTCAGATTTTGTACAATCTCTTGTTCAACAGACTCAGAAAATCTCAGATAAAGTGATCTAAAGATTCGCATTTAAAACAAGCCCGATCGTACAGTCTACAATTGCCGGGATGTCTTTTACCACAATGTCTACACTTAGGTCGATCGGATCAGACATTTCCAACACTTGCAATAGAAGTAGTTGGAGCTCTGAAGCTCGAATGCAAGCACAATCTCTATCGAATGTCCCATATTAGCCTTTGAACGACTATAATCATCTCAGAATTTTTTTGACACAGACTGAAAGGATTTACTTGCGGATCTCTTCCTCACATCTCTAACTTCTGAGTCATCTTTTCTTTTCTCTTTTTCTGGAGCTCTTCAGCTTTACACTCTCGTTCAACAAGCACTACAAATTCTTTTATGTCTAGAATTCCAACTAGCAAACGGATGTCTTCATTTAAGGCATCTTCGAATCTCCTGCACATAATTGCTTCAGTCGAGACACATTCTCGTGTATACTGGCTAAATCTCATAAATTCTCGCTTGTATTCTATAACAGACATACGACCCTGTTTCAGCTCAAGAAACTCTTTTCATTTCTAATCGATGAATCTCTGACTGATGTATTTCTTTCTAAACTTAGACTGAAAGAACTCCCAGGTGACTCGTTCTCTCGGAACCACAGATATTAGTGTCTTCCACCAATGATACGCCGTATCTCTCAAAAGCGAAATGGCACACTTAAGGCATTTGTCAAGAGTACATGATAATTCATTAAACACTCGTATTGTATTCTCGAGCCAAAACTTAGCTCTCTCAGCATCATCATCGGTAGTAGCTCGAAACTCTTCATCCCCATATTTTCTAATCTTATCAACTGAAGGCTTACTCAGACGAATCAATCTACAGCTTGTGGCCCAATTAGGACTTGTGGAGGATTTAGCAAGGGTGAAGGTTGTGACACAGCCAGATTAGTTCTCATATATTGAGTGAACCAATCATTCATCATTTGGTAAAAATCTTGCTTAGCCTCTTCCTCATGGCTAGTAGTCACGGGTCTAGAATCAGATGGCGTTGCCCTTTAAGCGGGAGTAGGTGCATTACTTTCAACATCTTCAGCTATGACTCGTTCGAGATCCATTTACTATATAAAAACACATTTTCATTGTCAGGATTCATCACACTATCGCAGTTTATAAATATGGCATGTATAGCTATACTCACATATACTACGCTAGCCCTAAAATTGACTAGACCGTAGCTTTGATACCAACCAAATGTAACAACCCTAATTCGTATCTGTCGCTAGACTAGGGTTAAAAGGCATTACTAGACATATCGAAACATTTCACATTCATTTCATAAACATCTTAGCATCATAGTCAAACATCAACATAAAGTCCCTTTCTTAGGTCAACGAGACCTTAAACATTCATTAGAAATAGGTCGGGACTAAACCGAACACATACAAAATTTTTCAAAACTAAACAATTTTCTAAGTTACAGAGGTCACATGCCCGTGTGCCTCACACGGTATTAGACACGTTCTTGTGTCTAGGACGTGGCAAAACAGGGCATACATATTGACTTGTCCACATGGCAATAAGACATGCCTATGTGCAAGGCAGTGTAAAAATTAGGGAGGCTACTGACTTGGGTCACACAACCAGTCACACGCCCGTGTGTCTAGCCTGTGCTCGAAATTGACTTGGCCATATGGCCTAGCACACGCCCGTGTGTGTGCAACTGTGTGGTCTGCTCAGGCTCATTTCAAAATGGCCCTCGAGCAACATGGATGAGACACACACCCATGTCCCTACCCGTGTGGGCAAAAATAGGCCATTTACAAGGCCAACATGCCACCCGTTAAGGGTCTTCCCTACAAGCAACAAATAGATAACAATAGCATCGCAAATTCAACCAATTTCAATCACATAACAGACATTCTTCATGTCATATAATCACCAACCAAATTCATTTTTATATCCAAACCAAAACATACCAAATAATAAGCCAAAGTCATACCAAAACATATGATTCATAATCTCAATTTACTTCATTCATTCACATGCCAAAATTTTACCAAATTCCAAAATAGGCACATACCACTACTTACCAAAATAACCAATTCTATTAGCCATTCATGAACACATTATATTGACCATATTGCATCACATAGCTTATACTCAAAAGTCATTTATAAACACAACCAAAACCAAGCCATATCACATGGCTAGATATACACATTACCAAATATATTCAAATACTTCTAGCCTATACATGTCATATTCCAATATTTACATTTTCAAAACGTACCAAAATAGAGTTTGATAGTGTGGTGATGATCCTCGATGATCCCCGAGCTCCCGGTAGCTTCGATAATCTATAAAACAGTTGAAAACACACACAACTAAGTAAGCCATATACAAATAAACTTATCACATATCACAATTATAAACTATTTCATTTATGTGAATAATGACATAACTCAATAGCAAGTTCATTTTTCTCAATGAACTCTAATTTTCTTAACCATTTGCTAGTAAATACTTTACATTTCCATGTAGCTTACATATCAATGGATCATATTCATACTCACCTTTTATTACCAAATTCCATATACAGTTCATACGTACCTGAAGCAGATATACATTCATATATTTATCCATTTCTTGGAGTGCCCGTTGAACCGTAAGGAATCCAATAGGTACATGGATAACTCAGAAAGCTTGTACAATGCCAACGTCCCAGACGTGGTCTTACATGTAATCAAATATTGATGCCACTGTCCTAGACAGGGTCTTACATGAAATCAAATACGATACTGATGTCCCAGACATGGTCTTACACATAAATCTCAAATCGATGCCAACATCCCAGATGTGGTCTTACACGAAATCACATATCGAAAATCCTATGTCATGACATATATATCCTAACTATTCCTATGGTTCGTACGAGACTTTTCAGACATCATCGTATTATCGGAACTTTCTCAAATTTCACATATTTTGCTCTTAAATCCATTCATTACAATTCAAATATCATATAAGCAATTAATAATTTAATTCAACACATTTATTTGTATATCGACTTACCTCGTACGGATTCGAACGAACGGAATCAACCACTCGACGACTTTCAACTTTCCCCGATCTAAATCCGTTTTCTTTGGTTCTTAATATATATAAATTCAAATTTAAGTTATTCAATCTCATATTCATTCAAATCAATCCGTTTACACATATTTAGGGAATTTTATAAATTAGCCCTCACATTTTCACATTTTAACACTTTAGTCCCTAATTCATAAAATAACAAAATACACAAATTTTCCATATACACATGCTTAGCCAAATTTTCATGTAGTTTATTTAAGCCCACATATTTCATTTATTTCACATTTTAGTCCCTCAATTTCTCATTTTCACAATTTAACCCAAAATACTCAAATTCATAAAAAAATCCCAATACAAAACATAGTAATCTAACACATATCTTTCATTTACTATCATCAAACTTCATAAAACTCATATTATCAACAATGTCACATCTTAAAATCATAATCAAATTCATAAATTGAGACATGGGCTTGATAGAATACAGAGCAACGATCACAAAAACCTAGAAATTATCGAAAACCAATCAAAAACACATACCTTACTTCAAGCTCAAAGTGTCAAAACCCTAAGACTCTTTTTGTTGGAACACCGGTGCCTTCAAGGCGCAGTGAAAAATTAAAAAAAAAATTCCAGCGATCCAAACCAAGGATCCATGTGTAAGGAACGAATCGGGGTGATAAAAAGGTTTTGAAATTACCGAAACTTCAATCTGAGTAGAAATCAACACCTAGGCAATAGGAATGTTGAACCACTATCGAACCAAGCCGTAACCTTTTCCGATGTCGGCCTCTACGTTGTCCACCCGATTGACAATGAACAGTAGAAATCCCAGAAAACTATTTTCAGAGAGTATTTTGCTAAACGGCTGCTAGACCACATTGCATATTTTCGGGCTAGTTTTTATATATCCTTTTTAGGGTTGTTACCCTTGCTATATATAACTCCCTCTTAATTGGTATATATTTATAACGAATTTTAATTCATTAAAATTAATCCGAACATAATAATTATCATTCAAATAAATATAATAATGTTTAACTGAAAAATTATAATTACATTAATTATAATAAAGATTTCAGTAAACTATATTTATTTAAACTTATATATGAACTAAATTCATATATCAATAAAATTATGTTCTGATTATGTGTACAACATCCTTGTACATATAGTATGTTCAACAATTTGATTGCCCAATTAAATTAATTCTATAATTAATTTAATTCATGTGACAACCAAGCAATATACCAACTATGTTTTACCTCGTTCATTTCAACCATAGGGTGTGACCCTATAGGTTCTTGTAACGTTAGCAGTAATATTAGAACGATTCTAATGTTACAAACAATGAGTGGCATCTAGCAATGCATCAATGCTACCTAAGTTACAAGAAGTCATGATTCGACATAACCTTTTGTGATTAACCTTTCATGCATCAATCCTTAAGTCCTATATCTTTGGAATGGACACAAGTCATGGAATAGTCACACTTGCATAGTCCATCCTATGTTTCTTGATACCTTGAGTAGACTATGATACACAAATAAGTATGACATCTCATATCAACTTATTTGAGCATGGCCATGCATTTCTTGCCTCACTCAATCAAGTGGCCTGAGATATTACTCCCATTATGTAGGAGGGACTTATCCTATATTGATCAACTATATTCCTTAACATAGATTGTGGTATATCCAACATCAGTCTTTATAGAACAACCAGTTACGGTGTTTGTTTGACTGTATCAAAATATACAACTCACGATGTTGGGATAAAGATGATCTCAAGTATGAGGATCATATACATATTAATCACTATGAGTAATGTTGTGACAATTACATAATAATCCAAGAAACATACTTATAGCGGGTTAGTCCAATATGTTGTTCTCTAACACACATATTCATGCATTGATTCTGACACTCCATATCAATGACAACTCTTTATCATCAATCAACTACATGTTAGTCTTAATGCATTATTATTGTCCTAGCCAACAATAATACTTGACTAAGGATCTTTTAAGAATAATCATATTATTCTCAGGACATTATTATAAAACAGTTTATTTATGCACACAGAAAAGAAACTGAAATAATAATGGCAACGCCTTATATTAATAAACATGATAAACCAAGTATGTTATTACAACCATCTCGTGATTGATCTTTGGGCATACTCTTACACCTTTTCTTTTCTTTCTCTTTATAATTTTGGCAAAGATGAATGTTTTTGGCATAATTTCATGCTTTTGTTTAATTTTAACTATCATTTAATTATCAAATACCAATTTTACCCTTAATTAATTAACATATAAAACATTAACATTAAGGCCATAAATGCCCACTTATACTTTCAATGGTCAAATATCAACATAAAGACCTTTACTTTAATAAGCCATAACAAATAAGCACACTTAACATATGGCATGCAACTTTTACATTTTATGCGATTAGGTCTTTTTTCAAAATTAAGCATACAAACGATAAAATTAACACACGAAACATTCACACATATCAATTCACATATTATAAGCATGGAAAAATAATATTAAAATATTTTTCTTTGACTTGAATTTGTGGTCCTGAAACCACTGTTCTGACTTGGATTTAAATCGGGCTATTACAGGTAGTTTACTAAAAATAGAGAGGTTTAGTCTCTTCAAGCTTTTCCAATGAGTGTCTGGCCATGCTTAGTGGATTTTGAGTTGAAATTTGCTTGATTTTTAAGCAATTTAAATGCCATAACAACTCAGGATTGAGACTCAGTTAAATGTAAATCTTCGGGCAAATTTCTAATTTCTTCAACATTGTAAGGACCTTGTGTAATTAAACCAAAAAGTAGTTTATGTGGACAACCATGTGTAGCCGAAATTGGTTAACTTGATCTTCAATTTGAATGGTTTTTAATCCAACAAAGCTATCAGACCTGTCCAAAATAAATCAATAAATTAAAGGACCAAAGAATAAAATAAATAAATAATTAAAACCCAAATTATTAATGAAATATTTTAAAATGAATTATTAAATATAATTTTATATTTTATTATTTAATATAATCATGCATGGCCCATTTTATGTCTTAAAAATATAATATGTTCAAATAAATATAAAATAAGCCATTTTATGCATAAAAATTATATAATAAAGCATAAAATCACATTTTAATAATTTCTACGTCCTAATTTCATATTTTCACATATTTCATTAATTTATTAAACAATTACTTAGTATTAACAATGAATTTAAGTAAAAAGGTGAGAAATTGCATAGGAAAAATCGTATATATTTTTCAGTTTACAGTTAGTATGATTAAACGCTAAACTAAGTTTGCTTGACTTGATATTCTCATAAATGCTAAAGTAATTAAAGTAAAACAAAATTTCATGTATTTCAATTCTGGAAATTACGATGAAATCGATGTGAGACAGTGATGTAGCATCCTAGTATTCGGGGTTGGCGACCAAGCCGGGTATAGGGTGTTACACAAATGACCAAACAACATAACAATTCCATAAACAAACAATGTCTTGACATGATCACATTTAGCTATTACAAAACATAAACATCATTTCATCCATCTAACGATTACCATATTCATGACTTATTCAAAACAAATACAACTTCACCTATTACATGACAAGTTTCACACCATATTTGTATTTTCATACCAAACCATGAATTAACACATTATGAACTAAAGCATATATTCATCACACAGGTAGAGAACATACCACTTGTAATAAGTGCTTAAAACATATACAAGATACTCTTAATACATGCCACATATCCCAAAATTAAACGTCTTCAAAATCTACCAAAAAGAATTTGGATAGTGTGATATTCGCGTTGATCCAATTGCCCAATTCCGCAAAATGTTACCTACAAGGAAACATGAAATGACACGAGTAAGCTTAGTAAGTTCATAGGTTAAAACAATAAAAATTACCAAATAAACATAATAAATCATTTAATAATAATGTTAATAGACATTAGTCCTGCGAACCATAATCAATTAATGGTGAGTTATACAAATATACAAGTTGCATAATTCGTTTAATAATACAAATTCAATCAATATCAAGCCATGATATACTATCAAAAATCAAGCAAATATTTGTACAATTCAATATGCAAGCCATTTAACCATTTTAAATATTCTCGATGAATGATATAACAGATATGGATAAGCGGTTATCCACCGAAACACACCAATATGCTCCAACGAGCCAAACCAATTGAGAACACACTTTGGGACTAAGTTCCAAGCCTGAAGACTTTACATCCGCCTCCGGTAACACGCCAAAATCATTGTAAATATATCACAATAGTCCGTAACAAATGCTAGACTCCAGTATATTCAGTGGACAGAAAAAAATCAAGAATTGTCATCTCATTTCAAGTCAGACTCGTACAACGCATGATATAACCTATTGACATGTCAATTGTATCCTATCCTATCCTATGTTCATCCGGGCTCAATACAGGTAATCGTATAACATTTTACAGTTCAGTTCATTTTCTCACCTTGTATCAATTTATTATAATTCAGTTACATGTATATATTTATTAACATACCACAACTCAGAAATCAATATAATAATATAAATCATATCATATTAAACCGTATGAACTTACCAGGGCTTAACTGTAGAGATAGCAAAATTCAGGGACTAATAAACAATTTTCTCTTTTACATGATTTTCCTTTGGTTCTTGATCTATACAATATTTTATTTTAGTTATCAGCCCTAACTATTTTAAAATAACTTAATTTAAAGCATATAACTTCTTAGTTGACATTTTACACAATTTCCCTACACTTTTACACTTTATTCAATTTGATCCCTAAGACAAAAAAATGATTATTTTCACAATTAAACCCTATACCCATTGAGCCTACTTCGTAACCATCCCAAATCATTCTTCACATGCAAAATTTTCACAATTAAAACATGTTGAATTTAACTTATTTTCAATTTAATCCTTAAACATAAAAACTACCAAATATCACTTTACAAACTAGTCCAAACTCATTATCAAGCTTCCAATTGAACCATTTTCTATCAAAATAATTAAAATTCATTAATGGAAAGTTTTAAAATCTTTAATAGTTTTGAAAATAGAGGTACATGTTTGCTGGACCTAGTTGCAACAATCACAAAAAACACAAAAGTTACAAGAAACAAGATAAAAATGCACTTACATGCATAGGTAAAAGCTCAACCGAATGCACTTAAGCTTCAACCATGGAGGTTTCGATGTGAAAAGCATGAAATGAAAAAGATGACATTGGCTTTCTTTTGTTATTATTATTATTATTATTATTATTATATTTTAACATTAATATAATAATATTTTAATTATAAAACTTAATTTATTAAGCACAATGCCATCCACAAACTTCAAGTATGGTTTAATTACCATTTAAATACTTCTAATTATGCTTTTATAATCAATTAGACCTTTTAAAGTAATAGCAATTGACTTTTTCAACTTTTATGATTTAGTCCTTTTTCTTTAATTAACAAATCAAACATCAAAATTTCTGGACCAAATATCAATACACCTATATAAAACTCCATAAATATTTAATCAAATATTTATGGGCTCAGTTTATAGAAATAAGGTCTCGAAACGATATTTTATAAAACCACTTGACTTTAGAGATAAATCACTTGAATTTAGCTAATAATTCAATTAACTAAAATTATCAATTCAAAATTTACTATAATACTATATTTGGCTTGTAAATATTAAGTAATAATATTTATGGACTCACTCGTTGAATTTGTGGTCTCGAAACCAGTATTTTCGATACTACTGGAAAATGAGTTTTACACCTAATGCTTGCATCATATTACTAATGGTTACTTGTCAACAAGCAAATGTTATTCCCTCTTAAGTTGTGTTCTATACCACCAGAAGTTTAAAATTCGTATCTATAATGTATCAATTTTCTAATTATTCTATTTAAAATGCAAAAATTAAAATTAAACTAGTGACGTTGCCTCCCCAAAAATGATGCCAACAACTTGATCGCCTTCGGATGTACCAACATCCAAAGTAGAAATCCTGTAAAAAATATGTTAAATAGTCTATATCCACAAATATATGGGTCAGGTTATAATGTAGTTACAACGAAGTAGGTTAGTATTTCAAAGATTGTACCCAAGGGAGGTGAGCACTAAATTAATCTTAACCTAAGTACAAATGAAGCTAATTAGTACTTTAAATAATTTATATTACGACTAAACATAAAGAGAGAGTTTTTAATAACTAAAGAAATAAAATAATATAAATGGAGAAACGTGGAAGATTTGCTATGGAAACTTAATCAGATCTGAGTATGGGTGATTAGCTCACTTTGATAATCATAACTAATTGCAACTTCGGGTTCCTTGTTCAATCAACTAGTTGATATCCTAGTAGGCTGTCTCTATCTTCCACCAGAATAATAAGTTAACAAGAACTGTTTATCTCTCGACCTCACAGTCTAGACCAGTTTTGGGGTTAAGGTGTTCACGGATAGGCCATACCAATTTTTGGTGAATTCCCACCTTGATGACTTCCTAGGTTCATCAAGCCTAGGGTTTAAGTTCTTCTTCTCCCAAATAGCTGAACTGCTAAGAAAACTCTACAAAACAATTAATTAATCATACCTCAACTCACTAATCCCCCATAAGAGGATTAGTTCCTTATGGATCTCATAAATAGAATAAACTTGATATAAAAGATAAACATTAATAATGAATCAAGAGAATAAAGTTTAAGAAAGGGCTGAATTGTATTAAGTAATGATGAATCCACATAGAATTGATCGAGTTCCACAAATCAGATCTCACACAAAAGGCAAAGAACGAAAATGAAAATAACCTAAAGCCTAAGAATAAGGAAAAACTAAAAATTGAAACTATAAAGAAAAATTATACAATATGAAAAGTTGTCTATAACAAGTGTTAAATGAGCCTATTTATAAATTTAAGGCTTCCATCGTCCCTAGGTCTGTTAACACTCTCGTGAACAATATTTGATTGTGCAGACAAAACTCCCCTAACTTGTAAGTATTTCTCGTACAGGACTGGTGTTGCGACACTCTAGTGCCTATGTTGCAACATCAAAGGCAGTATGCTTATACTCAGGGTAACTTTACGGGTATGTCACGACATCCTCATGCTTTGTCGCAACACCGAAGATAGTTTTAGATTTCTCCAATTCTGCTTCCTATGTTGCAATATAAACCTCTTTGTATTGCAACAAAGCAACAAGTATTGAGTTATTATGCCTTCTAATTATCTCCTAGACAGTCACAAAGTATATTAGCCCACCTATAGGCCTCATTTGGTCCCTAAGGTCAATAAAATACTCAAATTACATATCTTATTTATTTTATTGAATGTATCAAAACTAAGGAAATCTAATTAAAACATAATAAAAATTCTTGTATTCAAGCTCTTCAAGTATGAAAACTAGTTTAATCTACCACACCGAATCACGATAGATCAAAGGTTCGTCATAAAGGATACGTCCATCTCTCGGGTGCAAATCCATGGATGGAATGCTTCTGAATACGCGAGGTAACTATAATGCCCCAAATCTTAGGCGATTAAATTTGTATGTTATGTTGCATATTTGCTTACTTGCTGTAATGGTTAAGTGCCCTGAGATGTGTGGGAAGTCCTAGGTTCAAACCTTAACTTTAGTAAAAATTTTGTTTTAATTGAATAAAACCTTTACTTCTAGATAATGGGTTCTTAAACAATTATGGGATTGTCAAGTCACAAAAAGTCTACTAGTTCAGGGGATAGTGGCGTGTTACTACTACGAAGAGACTTGAGTTCGAGTCCTGCTACACGCAAGGCATGTTTTATTTTGCTAGTTTCCGTCTGAGAAGTTGTATGTCAGTGGAACTCTGATGCTTGGTCAGTTGAAGTGTTTGAAGGGTGTGGGGGTTTGTGTAGCCTAAATTTAGGAGGAAAAAGGGGGGATTTGGATGGTGATCGGTTAAGGATGTGGTGGAGAGACTTTAGAAGGAAATCAAGGGGATGTGGAGTGGGGGAGTGTTTGTGTCGAATGGGGACTTTAGGCACTCAAAGGGATTCAGCTTAGAGTGTAGTAAGGTTTTTTTTTCTCTATTTCGATTGTTACCAAGTGTCTTCTTTGGCTTCTTTGCATTTTTTGGTTGGGGCTGATTCTTTTCTATTCTCTTTTCTTTTGAGCTTTGGTCGATTTCTTCATCATTTCCTCTCATTACTTTCAGTTTTGATTCTACCTTCTCTCTCCCACAATTAATTCTACCTTTTCTTAATTCTTGTCTTGATATTCTAGGATATTGATTCAAGTTAAGCTCTTATTCAGAGGAGGAATAGACCCTGTCTAAGAGTACATTTGTCATAATTAAGCGGATTTGATTGCGCGCTTAGAGATAGGGTGACAAGATTTTGCCGGATAAGGGTGAAACCTAATAAGGGAATCCGTAGATCGAGTTAATACAACCCTAGGGTGTTAATTAAAGAAAAGTCTCAATTATTCAATCTGGGGATTAGACGTTATTAGTCTTGAATAGGGATAATAACATAACTTAGGGATCTCTACGGAACAAGTTAAATGAATAAATTGTCTGGTTCGAAGTCAGAATAACAAGTGAAGTCTAGGTGGATTCTTTCTTAGGTATTGTCTCAATTCAATCATTTTCCAAAAGCAATCCCCAAATTCTATTTTTCTGTGAATTCTTAGTTTAGATAATTAGTTAGTTAAAACAAAACCCCCTTATTCTTAGGCTAGATAATAAAAAGACAGTCATTACTAGTACTTTTAGTTCCTTTGGGTTCGACAATCAGGTCTTGCTAAAACTATACTACTGTTCGATAGGTACACTTGCCTACATCGTGATAATAGTTAGTTTCAAGAACGATTCTTTATAAATATTTAAAATCTGTCACACAAAATCACGATCAAGTTTTTGCCGCCATTGCCGGGGAGCTAAGATATTAGGAATGCTCAATTTTTATTACTTTAGGCATTTATTTTTCTTACAAGTTAATTTTACTTTATTTTTATTATTTATTAATTTACTTTTTCTTTCTCTTGGCAGGTTTTTATAGTTTATGACTAGAAGAAACCCGTCAGGACAACTACTTTTTGACGAAGAAATCAATCGCACAGTTCACAGAAACCAAAGAGAAATAAGGCGAAGCTTTCGATACATAGAGAACGAGCAAGAGGATGATACTCAAACCCCAACCGAGGAGATAACTAAAAACCAAGACAATCAGCTACCTCTTGCGATACCCATTGAACTAGCAAATCAAAATCCTGCTCCTCGTACTATGTATGATTATACTAAACCTAATTTAACAGGAATTGAGTCAAGTATAGTTAGGCCTGCTATTGCTGCAAATAATTTTGAACTAAAACCTAACACTATTCAAATGATACAGGAATTTGTTCAGTTGATGGTTTGCAGGATGAGGATCCAAACACTCACTTGGTAAATTTCCTAGAATTTTGCGATACATTTAAAATTAATGGCATTTCTGACGATGTCATTCGTATTTGGTTATTCCCTTTTTCATTGAGGAACAAAGCTAAACAGTGGTTGAACTCGTTACCACGAGGGTCAATTACTACTTGGGAACAAAGGACCGAAAATTTTTATTAAAATATTTTTCGCCAACTAAAATAGTCAAATTACGTAATGATATCTCTTTGTTTGAGCAGATAGACTTAGAAACATTTTACGATGCATGGGAGAGATACAAGGACCTACTACGAAGGTGTCCTCACCATGGATTACATCTATGGTTGCAAGTTCAAACATTCTACAGTGGTGTGAATCTATCCACCAGGCAAATGATTGATGCACCAGCCGGGGAACCATCAACAACAAAACACCTGAAGAGGCTTACAAATTTATTGAAGAGATGTCACTGAATAACTATCAGTGGAAAGTCATGAGGACTAAGCCAACTATAACAGTAGGCTTTTATAACATTGATTCAGTTACTATGCTGTCAAACCAGGTAGAACTTTTAAATAAAAAGATTGATGGTTTACTTGGTACTACTCAGGTACATCTAGTAATGAGGTGCGAGACGAATGGAGGAGAAGCACGCACTGAGTATCAACCCTTCAACCCTAGTATCGAGGAAGAACAAGTCCAATATATGGGTAACAATAACTCTAGATCCCAAAATAACCCATATAGTAACACTTATAATGCAGGTTAGAGGAGCCATCCCAATTTCTCGTGAGGCGGTTAAGGAAATCAAAGACCACAACATCCTCCAAGTTTTCAACAACCACCCTATCATCAGGAAATGAAATCGAACCTTGAGGAGATGCTGTTTAAATTTATCTCGGTGTCAGAAACCCGTTTCCAGAACATTGATACAGTACTTAAAAATCAACAAGCGTCAATCCAAGGGCTCGAAACTCAGATAGGCCAGCTTTCCAAACTAATCTCCGAATGACCACAAGGTAGCTTGCCAAGTAATACTGAACCCAACCCAAGGGAACAACTCAACGTGATTAATGTTCAAGATGAAGAAGGATTCATTGAGCCTGAGCCAGAACTAAGGCAAGAAATTGTGGTGAGCAGATATCAAGATGAGGTAGGTCATAATAAAAATAAATCAGTGAATGTCGATTATAAACCTCGTGTGCCATACCTAACACGACAAGGAAAGACCACTCAGATGAACAATTTGGTAAATTTCTTAAACTTGTAAAAAAATTACATATTAACTTACGGTTTATTGAAGCTCTATCACAGATGCCAAACCCAATGAAATTTTTAAAGGAGCCTTTAGCAAATAAGCGGAAGTTGGATGAGGCATCCTATGTAGAGCTAAACGTAGTTTGCTCAGCTATTCTACAGAATAAACTATCCAAAAAACTAAAAGATCCAGGGAGTTTTACGATTCCTTGCTTAATTGGTAGTTTAGATGTTAATACTGCATTAGCTGATCTAACGGCTAGAATTAACGTCATGCCCTACAAATGTTCAAACAATTAGGTCTTGGGAAACCCAAACAGTCTAGGATGAGCATTCAATTAGCAGATAAAACTATAAGATTTCCTAGGTGTATTATTGAAGATGTCCTAGTTAAAATCGATAAATTTATATTTCCCGTTGACTTCATTGTTCTAGACATAAAAGAGGATAGCAACACTCGTTTGATTTTAGGACGACCCTTTTTAGCAACTGCTAAAACTATTATTGATGTTGGCATAGGTGAGCTCACACTTCGTGTGGGAAACGAAACAATCACCCTTCAAGCTCGAAATTCTGGCGATACATCAGAAATTGAAGGTGATTGTCTAAACCATTCTACTAAAACTGACAATATGGTGCCACCTACTTTGCAGGAAATGAGTCTGAGGGAAGTACATGAGCCATTCCCAAGCAATTGTAGAGAACCTATTCATGAAGATCGAAGGCTACAAATTGTGGAGCTAGATGAATGGCAGATGCGTAAACCGAGACCACACGATAAACCAAAACTACGCCAAAACGAGCTCAATACCTTCCCAAATCAACTTAAGGTTGGAGATAAAGTATTATTAGATGCCACAGATCCTCACATTGCCACTACCAAACCAAATGATGAAATCCCTCTTACGGTACTTACATTTTCCCATTCGTTACAGTCGAGGTACGTCATCCCAAGTTCAGCACTTTTTAGTTAAACAACACCCGTCTAAAACCTTATTTTGATAAGAAGGATAGTAGGATTGAGGAGCATAAACTCCTGGAACCACCATGACCATTCAATGGAGAGGTAAGTCGCGCTTAGACTATAAATAAGTGCTTCTTGGTAGGCAACCCGAGCACTAACAATATTAATTTCTTTAATTTTAGTATTTAACACCTAACTTAATAACGGAGATCTTAAATACAAGTTTTCCACATAGACACGGTCACGCACACAGGCGTGCTTATGACCATGTGGAAACAGGGCAAAGATTCCCCAACATGGGCTACGAAAAACCGCCACGGCTGTGCAACATGGTCGTGGGCGAACCTGCCAAAACAGCACCGGCATGCGACACGCCCGTGCCTTAAACCTGTGGCCGAACCTGTCAAATTAACACAGGCATGCGACACGCCCGTGTCTAGCACCTGTGGTCGAACCTATTAAATTAACACGGGTATGGGCCCATATACACGGGCATGGGAGAAGTGAACGAAGCCAGGCACTGTCGTGCGACATGGCCGTGTGCCCCACACGCCCAAGGAACATGGGCATGTACTAAATGTCAGACGTACCCAAATTCAAAATTTGTGAATCACACGGGCTAAAATTGGGGAACACGGGTGTGTTACCTAGCTATGAGTGCCAAAATTTATAAATAGGCTACACTATTCATTGTCTTCTTCACCCAAAAAACCCCTAACCCTAGTCGTTGGAAGTCCACAAACCCTCCCCGCCACGCCCGTGCACCGCCTCCAACTCTAGTTTTGACACTCATTCTCCCATTTCTAGCGTTTGTTTACTCTTTTCCCTTTAATTTCACTCATTTTCATGTTAAGTTATCATAGTACTATACATTTTTTATGTTCTTTTCATCTCTTTATCACTCACATTTCATATCTAGAGTAGTTATTATCTTTTCATGTTCAAATTCTTACTTATTACATGATTTCTCTACTCCATTTGATTAGTTAGAAGTGAATAGACATGGTTAGAATAGTTGAAATATTCATGCCTCTTGTGTTATCATTTCTATTCATTCATATAGTATGTTGCATTCCATTGTTTGTCATTTTTTCTTATATCACCATACTAATGCCACAAAAGTATACCGTTGAACTTATTATTTTAGTTAAACTTAGTAGTTGTGGCTGAACATAATTATGGATTGTATCTCCTCGAATTTAGTCGCATTTTACCCTGTCTATTCATCAAGATGAATTGATGTTTCCAATTGCAGGTACCATGTCATCTTCACGTGGTAAAAAGACAGTTGTCCCTGCTTCAAAGAAATTGAAGGGAGCGTTATCTTCCTCGGGTCCTACCACGGAAATTCGCCACCCTTTCCTGCAATTCCCCATCGAGCCCCAAGAAGAACTTTTCCAAATACTCTGGGCCTGACCTTTAATTGCGGGCCGCTGCATCGACTGGGCTGCATTAGGACAAGTTCAGTTGGCTGATGCAATTCGGGCCCTCCTAACCACCGACCTGTGGGAGCTTTTCTTTGGGATCATCGAGCCAACATATCTTGACCTCACGATGGAACTATGTTCAGCATATCCTCTTCAAACCGTAATGACGAACTACGATGATTCCGGCACGGTGCAATTTCGCCTAGGTGGATTAGTTCGCTAGCTCAGCGCCCCAGAATTTGGTACGATATTGGGCTTATATACGGAGGAGTTCAAGGAGGAGAATGACTTAGATACTCTCAACCGCCATATCTATTATTCTCCTTCACGGTGCTAGGACGCACTAGTGCCAGGTCCAGCCACCTATAATCCTATCCGCTCCAAGGCATCGGTTCTCCCTCCATCTCTGAGGTACCTTCACGCCATTTTGGCTCAAATGATTACAGGAAGGCAAGAGAGCACTGGCGTCATCAACACTCATGATGCCTACTTTCTGTGGTGTATGTCACACGAGCACGTCATCAATCTTGCTTATTTCGTTGCCGAGCGACATAGGAAGAGGGTTATTTGCATTGGCCCCTATGTTACTCGGTTGGCTCGACACTTCCGTTCCTTTGTACCGCGGCCCAAGAATCATCCTTGACCCTCACTGGCCAGATGTCTCCACAAGGTATCTCGAGCATGCTAAGCATAAGGATGATCGAAAAGCGACGAGGAACCTACCCTCCTCAATATCGTCTCGCCTAATTTACGAAGGAGGAGGCCCTTGAGGACATTACTGATGATGTCCTCCCACAGCACGAGTACCCACCGTCTCAACCACCACCACCCTCTCATCCAGTTCATGCAGCGGCTTCATATGCTGACATTTCTAAGTGCCTCACTCTATTTGAGCAGTAGTGTTTTCAACGATTTGACAACATTGATGCTACTCTACAGCAAATCTGTCAGCACCTCCACATCTCATCGCCACCTTCACCTCGCGAACCATCTAGCAATGAAGATGTTTAAAAACTTTTATTTATTATTTATGTTTTTACTTTTATTTTATTTTAAGACTACCTTTTATTTTTCTTTCATCTTATTTTTATTAGGATTTATAATTTTTATTTAAAAATTTTGAATTTCGGCTATTTCCTACCGAGTAATCATTCTTTCTTATAAATTCTCTAAAAGAGTTCCTAATGCTATCACAGTTATAAACAGCTCTGAAGCTCATCATCACATATGAACTCAAAACTCCACCGGGAAAGGACTTATAGACTAATGAACCTCTACCACCGCTGGAGTATCCTCTTCCACCCTCACGCCGATTATTCTCCAAAACTCCAGTTCAAGGAAATTCATTCATCACTCAGGAAGTTTCACTTCTCTCCCTAACTTATTTTTATATTCTTTTCTATATATCTATCTTTGTACATTGAGGGCAATGTACATCTTAAGTATGGGGGTATTTATTTTACTATAAAAAAATCTCTGAATGACTGCCTTGTTCTCTTGAAAAGCTCTCATATCATATTTAGGATAAATTTTGATTGATTTATGATTTTTATTGATATATCTTGAATTAAAACATAGGCATTTATGCATTGATTGTTTAAACTTTAAGACATTAGAGAATCGAGCATGATAAGTTGATTTTTAAGAATTTAAACTTTTAGGTTGTTTTCCCCAAAGTTTAGGTATTACTTTGAGTTGGAATTCACAAGTTTTAAACATCAAAAAGCATAATTTTTGTGAGATTTTTGAGCCTTTTGAGCATCTATTAATTCTTTCATGCTCACTTTTATTATTGCTTTGAGTGCGTCAGTATTGAACTGTTATTCTAGAACTTGCTTGATTATGCATGTCAAGACCACACCATTTGATCTAATTTGTCAAAATGATTAGGGCACTTAGGATTAACCTACTCATGCCATGAAAAGCCTACCACCACGATTAACCCCTAGTGAACCCCTTTGAGCCTAACAAGCCATTTCTTGTATTACCCTTAATATTAACCTTTAACCTATTATTGTTGAAATCCCCTAAATCAAATTTGATCCCTATTTTTGTCGAGATTTGAATTGAAATAGTTACTCAACTATGTCTTGTTATTAATAGTTAGTCTATGTTATTTAACTTGTTCTTAAAAAAAACTGTATATACACATTAGTAGTAATCTTTTGTTGTTGAGCTTAAGTATTTAAATTCCATCATATTATGAGAAAAAGCTCTGTTGTATGCAAGCGATGATTAAATCTTTTTCTAGTTAAGCAATTTTTCAATTTGGTCTCGATTCTAACCTTTTCTTTCAGCTTGTGACCACACCCCAAGCCTCATTACAACCCTCTAAAGACCTTTTGATTGATGTATCATCTCAATTTATAGTGGTGGAGATTTGATTTTCACGCAAGCCTATGGTAATAATTTTTCATTATTGACTATTGAGTGCTTCATTTATTGTCCTTAAACACCTCGGGTTATTTGAGTGAATCTTTAGTGAGGATGTGAAACTCTGTGATATTCTGAATCAAAGGTAATTACTTAGATGATGGGAGACGCCTATGTTTTCAGGATAAAATGCTCAACTTGGAATGTTGAAGCTTTAATGTTCTTTTAGTTGAATTCTCAATGTATGATTACCTATGGATTATTTTAAGATATTATCGATAGAAATTATAGGTTGAGAAGAATTTATTTTGATTATGAGTTGAGAATTTTGCTTGAGGACAAACAAATGCTTAAGTGTGGCGTTATTTGATAAACCGTAATTAATACATATTTTTTATCCCATGCTTAACACATTTTATGGATGATTTTTCCTTAGAATTGGTGAATTCGATCCTCCTAATGCCTTAATTTCATGTTTTATACTTAGGTGAGCATAGGAGAGCGAAAGCAACGAGAAATGGGCCAAAAACGGAGAAAATGGGCCAAAATACGAGGTCAACACAGCCTGGACTTCCTCACACGGGCAGACCACACGGCCGTGTCAATCTAGCAGAATCGAAGTACGACTCACACGAGCGTGGCACATGGGCATGTCCCTGCTGAGCCCAAGTTGAGTCCAATTCAGAAAAGGCTAATTCCGAGGGTTTTTGGGCATTCTAAAGCCTATAAATATGCCCTAAAGGAAGAAGAAAAGAGACACAGAGAGAATGAGGTAGGGAACTGCTCAAGGGAAGCCGATTGATCCATCTTAGAAGCTGGATTCACCATCAAGACTGAAGATCTCCCCTAAATTTCCCTTCAGGAGTTTTGGGTTTTCTCTATGTTTTGTATTCATTATTCTTCTGAGATGTTTTCCTTTTTAGTTATGAACTAAATCCCCTATATACCTAAGGGGAATGAAACCTAAGGCGAATCTTGTTATTATTTTCTGAATTGTATGATAAATATTTAACTTGTTCTTAATTATGTGTTCTTAATTCTTGTTTTGATATCCCAGGATACTGATTCAAGACAAGCTCTTATTCAGAGGAGGAATAGGCCCTGTCTAAGAGTACATTTGTCATAATTAAGCAGAGTTGATTGCGCGCCTAGAGATAGGGTGACAAGATTTTGTCGAATTAGGGTGAAACCTAATAAAGGGATCCATAGTTCGAGTTAATGCAACCCTAGGGTGTTAATTGGAGAAAAGTCTCAATTATTCTGTAACATCCCGAAATAGGGCCTAAACGGAAGAGTGGTTGTGAAACCACAAATCTGAGGTAGAAAAATTTATTTTATTATTATTTTGAGGTTCATGATATGATTGCATGATTGTGTGAAAATTTCGTGATGAAATTTTATGCATAAAGTGCTTAAGTTGTGATTAGGGACTAAATCGAATAATTTGCAAAACTTGCATTCTAGAAGTTTTTAGTATGAAATTGCTTTGGAATATTAATTAGGAGGGTTTAAATAACAATTTGACCAATTTCTAAGTTCATGGACAAAATAGGACATGGATGGAATTTTTGAAAGTTTAATAAAGAAGGGCATTTTGGTCATTTGGATATTAAATGAAATAAAAAGGGAAAAATAACACAAAATTCATCATCTTCTTCATTAGCACGAAATTTCAAGGGTTCTCCATAGCTAGGGTTTGTTTCAAGCTTTCAAGCTCTATAGTAAGTGATTCCAAGCCCCGTTTTTAATGTTCTTTACATTTTCGGAGTCCCGGTAGCTCAATAAAGCTTATGATAGCAATAATTTAAGTTAGGGTTCATATTTGGAAAAATACCCATAGGTGAAAAGTGTTTATTTTGATGTTTTATGATAGAATATGAGGTCTTAGATTATGTTAGACAACTTGTGCTACTCGGTTTTAGGTAAAAACGAGTAAAAGGGCTTAATCGGTAAAAATACCTAATAGTCATAAGTATATGTTAGAGTGAGAATTTGATTTTACTATAGAAGGGAAAAACGATCAGTATGTCATAAAACATAAGAAAATAGGCTGAATTTTAATTTACGAAATTTAGGGAAAAAGTGTAAATATGCAAAAGTTTAAGGGCAAAAATGTAATTTTTCCAAAGTTTGAGTAAAGGACTGTTTTGATAAATGTGAATATTAAATAAGTTAAATTTTCTATTATAGATCAAGAAGAGCGAAATTCGGGAGTAGATCGGGGAAAAGAAAAAGCAAGGGACTAAATTATAAAGTTTGGTCACATTTTGTATCGAAGTAAGTTTACAGTAAATAAATGCAATATTCTTTTATTTTACATTATTATTGTCAATTTCTAGCATTTATATACTTATTTTTTGAAAATATTTAAAGTCGAATTAAAGGCGAAGTGACAGAGAAAAAGCATTAGGAAGCCCCGTTTGAACCTTAGGAATGTTAGGATATTGGGGTTGACAGGACAGGACAGGACAGAAATGAGCCATGTAAGTCCATATCAGATATATGGATTTGGAGATAGGAATGAGCCATGTAAGCCCATATTAGATATATATATATGGCACTGGAGACAGGAATAATTCATGTAAGTCCATGTCGAAGACATGGCATTGGCAGGATATTGATAGACAGGAACGACCCTAGTATCCTTAGTATTCCGAGTGGTTCAACGGGTCATTGTACACGTTAAATTACAATGAATTATCAGCAAAAGGGAAGGTAGATTATATTTATGAATAGTGAAAGGTCAGGTAAGAAAGAAGGTAAGTGAGTATAGAAGAAGGTAGAAAATGAGAAGTAAAGAAAGTTTATGAGGCTAGGTGACATTATGTATAATTATTCATTATGTTGAATGTTGTAATTTATTTGCTTGTAAGCTTACTAAGCCTAGTGCTTACTCTCTTTATTTTCTTTTTCTTATAGTTTTTCTCAAGCCACTTGGGGATCGATGGAAACGTCGGAGACCCGATCACACTATCGAAGAAATCACATTGGTATAGTTAGACGTTTCGTTTTGTGTATGGCATGTATAGGAACTTGGTTTCTTTTGATATGATATGATCAATGAAAGATGTGTAAATACTTGCTAGTGATTAGCTAATAGAATGGCTGATGATATGCATGGTTAATAGTATGTATGATTAAGTAGTAACTATCACATGAAAACTATGAAAAATGTGAAAGTAACTTAAAAACGGATTCAAGTATCAGAAAATAACGTGACTTTGAAAAATCACAAAAAAATTGTAGAGACATGGTTTGATGGTGAATAATATATGAAATTAAAGCTCATTGTGTCTATTTTCATATGGAATAAGCAAAACAGATAAAGGTTTTGTATTTTATAACATATATGAGTTTTAGTGAAATAGGACCAGAGCGATTTCTAGATCCCCTATTCTAACTTTGGAAATTGACCATAAATTTTAAAAAACTAATTAGGTGGTGTAATTTATATGGTTAGAATCCTTATTGAATCTAGTTTTAATAGAAATAAATGGTATAGTCATATAAATTTTGTATAGTGATAAAAGTGGTTTGTAGTAAGTAGAGGGCAGTGTAGTCGAATTCTAAAACAGGGGTAACTTTAACTAATAAAATGTACTAATTGGATAAGTCAAAAATTCTAGAAAATTTTTTTTAGATATATATATGAGTTTAGTTTCAGGAAAAAATTACGGATCTTAATTTTGAGTTTTGAAACTCGAGAAATGAATTTTTAAGCAACCATGATGCAGAAAAATAGTTTATTCCAAAAATTAAAATAAGTGGTTTAGAGTTGTTTAAAAGGTAAGATAAGTTTAGTAACACCTCAAGCTTGACTCCGGTGATGGTTTCGGGCATGGGGGCGTTACATTTATTGGTATCAGAGTAGGTTTAGTCGGTTCTCGAAACAATTAGTGTGAGTAAAAGTCTAGCTATACATGCCATACCTGTATTTTGATAGTGTGACGACTCCTGACGATTTTTAAATATTTTATTTTATAGTAATGGATCTCGAGCGAGCTGGTGATGATGATGTAGAAATTAATGCGCCTGCTCCTTGGCCAATAACAGTTGATCAGGGAGGAGTGACTCGAGAAGCTCTCTTCCAAGCTTTGAATGATTGGTTTGCTGAGTTCGTTCGTACGAATTCGGCAGTTAGACCTCCACCCCCTCATAATTCTCAGGCTACCCATGTAGCTCAAGCTCCCCCAGTCATAGGTACAATGATAAGAGAAAAGCCAATAGTTGATAGAATCAGGAAACACGGGGCAGAAGAGTTCCGAGCAACAAAAGATGATGATGCAGAAAGAGTAGAATTTTGGTTAGAAAATACTATCAGAGTCTTTGACGAATTATCTTGTACACCCAAGGAATGTATGAAATGTGTAGTATCACTTCTTAGAGACTCAGCCTACCACTGGTGGAAGACACTTGTATCAATTGTACCAAAGGAGAGGGTCACTTGGGATTTCTTTCAGGAGGAATTTCATAAAAAGTACATCAGTCAGAGGTTTATTGACCAGAAGAGAAAGAAATTCCTGGAATTGAAACAAGGTAATATGACGGTGATCGATTATGAGCGTGAATTTGTCAGGCTTAGTAAATATGCTCGAGAATGTGTGTCCACAGAGGCTATCATGTGTAAAAGGTTTGAGGATGGGTTAAATGATAATATCCGACTGTTAGTGGGTGTCCTAGAAATAAAAGAGTTCGTTATTTTAGTTGAGAGAGCCTGTAAGGCAGAGGAGCTGTTAAAAGAAAAGGCAAAGTTGAGACAGAGACACAAGATACAAGGAAGAGACAAATGGGCAGGTCATTCCAGGCTACATCCAAAAGGCCAAAGGAGTTTTCTACCAGATCTAGTTTCTCAGCCGGGTATTCTAGTTAGAATAGAGGCAGTAGATTTAAGGATCTGAAGGCTCAAACCACCTCGACTGCGAGTGTAGGTAATGTTGGACAGGGTAGATCAGGGTGTCCACGGTGTGGTAGACTTCATTATGGTCCTTGTCGGGCGGGCGAAAATGTTTGTTATAAATGTGGTGCTCCAGATCATTTTGTACGAGAATGTCCAGAGGTGGCTAATCGAGAGATAACACAGAGTGCTAGATCCGGAAATGCTCCTACTAGAGACAGATCACCGAGGCAACCAAGATTAGGAGCAAGTAACAGAGGTACCTCAAGAGATTTAGCTGTGAGACCAGATGTTAGAGCCCCTGCAAAGACTTATGCTATTCGTGCACGCGAAGAGCCATCCTTCCCCGATGTGATTACAGGTACATTTTCTCTACATGATATTAATGTCATTGCTTTGATTGATCTGGGCTTCACTCATTCATATGTTTGCAAGAAATTGATGCCTAGTATAAGTATGCCTATAGAATTTACAGAATTTGTGATTAAAGTATAGAATCCATTAGGCAAGCATGTATTAGTAGATAAAGTATGTAGAAATTGTCCTTTGATGATTAGAGGCTACTGTTTTCCGGCCGATCTCATGCTATTTCCATTTGATGAGTTTGATGTGATTCTTGGTATGGATTGGTTGACTACACATGATGTGATAGTGAATTGTGGAAAGAAATTCATTGAGTTGAAGTGTGAAAATGGTGAAATTCTTCGGGTTAATTCAGAAGAGTCAGATAGTTCATTTCCCATAATTTCTGTTATGTCTGCTGAGAAGTGTTTGAGAAAAGGGTATGAAGCTTATCTTGCTTTTGTGTTGAATACTAAAGATCCAGAATTGAAAATTGAATCAGTGCCTGTGGTATGTGAGTTTCCCGATGTGTTTCCGGAAGAACTACTAGGTTTGCCTCCTGTTAGAGAAGTTGAGTTTGGTATTGAGTTGATTCCAGGTACCACGCCCATTTCTATTGCTCCTTATAAAATGGCTCTGTTGAAATTGAAAGAATTGAAAGCTCAGTTGCAAGAATTAACAGATAAAGGCTTTGTAAGACCCAGTAGTTCACCATGGGGTGCACCAGTGCTATTTGTGAAAAAGAAAGACGGATCGATGAGATTATGCATAGATTATCGGTAACTTAACAAGGTAACAGTAAAGAACAAGTATCCATTGCCTAGAATTGATGATCTGTTTGATCAATTGAAGGGAGCTACTGTGTTCTCCAAGATAGATTTGAGATCCAGATACTATCAGTTGCGAGTTAAGAGTCAGATGTCCTGAAGACTGCTTTCTGGACTAGGTATGGTCATTATGAGTTCCTTGTGATGCCATTTGGCTTGACTAATGCTCCTGCCATTTTCATGGACTTAATGAACCGAATTTTCAGACCGTACGTGGATAAGTTTGTAGTTGTGTTCATTGATGATATCTTGATTTATTCTCATGATGAGACTGAGCATGCAGAGCATTTGAGAACAGTTTTATAGATTCTGAGAGATAATCAGTTGTATGCCAAGTTCAGCAAAAGTGAGTTCTGGTTACGAGAAGTTGGTTTTCTTGGACATATTGTCTCAGGTGAAGGTATTAAGGTTGATTCGAGCAAGATTTCAGCCATTGTTGATTGGAAATGTATCAGAAATTAGAAGTTCTCTTGGTCTTGCCGGATATTATAGACGATTTGTAGCGGGATTTTCCATGATAGCTACCTCGCAGACAAGATTGCTACGAAAGGATGTCAAGTTTGAATGGACTGAGAAGTGTCAACAGAGTTTTGACAAGTTAAAAGCATTGTTTACTAAAGCTCCTGTTTTAGTACAACCAGAACCACGTAAGGAGTTTGTGATTTATAGTGATGCGTCCATGAATGGACTTGGTTGTGTACTTATGCAGGAAGGGAAGGTAATTGCTTATGCCTCTAGACAGCTAAAGCCACATGAGAAGAACTATCCGACACATGATTTAGAGCTAGCTGCCATTATTTTTGCGTTGAAGATTTGGAGACATCATTTGTACGGTGAGAAGTGCCACATATTCACTGATCACAAAAGTTTGAAATATTTGATGACTCAAAAAGATTTGAATTTGAGGCAAAGAAGATGGTTAGAGTTGATTAAAGATTATGAGTTAGTGATCGATTATCACCCAGGTAAGGCAAACGTTGTTGCTGATGCTTTGAGTAGGAAATCTTTATTTTCATTAAGAGCTTTGAACACTAGTCTAGCCTTATCAGATGATGGTTTTATCTTAGCTAAGTTGAGAGCTAAACCGATGTTTCTTGAAGAAATTTGTGAAGCTCAAAAAAATGACAATGAGTTATTAGCCAAAAGAGATCAGTGTGAGTCGGATATAGAGTCAGATTTTCAGATCAGTTCTGACGGTTGTTTGATGTTCCGAGACAGGGTATGCTACTGAAGAATGATGAGCTTATTCGAAAGATCTTATAGGAAGCACATAGTAGTTCTTTGTCTATTCATCCAGGTAGTACAAAGATGTATAATGATTTGAAGAAAATGTACTGGTGGGTAGGAATGAAAAGGGACATTTCAGAGTTTGTTTCTAGATGCTTGATCTGTCAGCAGGTAAAGGCCGAACATCAGGTACCTTCAAGTTTATTGCAGCCTGTGCTAGTCCCTGAGTGGAAATGGGATCGAGTTACTATGGATTTTGTGACAGGATTGCCGTTTACACCGAGAAAGAAAGATGCAGTATGGGTTGTGATTGATAAGTTAACGAAGTCAGCTCATTTTATCCCAGTTCGTATGGATTATTCACTTGACAAGTTGGCCGAGTTGTATATTTTAGAGATAGTCAGACTACAAGGGGTACCATTATCGATCATTTCAGACAGAGATCCAAGATTTACTTCACGGTTTTGGAAGAAATTACAGAAGGCTTTGGGCACAAAGTTGAGTTTTAGTACAGCTTTCCATCCTTAAACCGACGGTCAGTCAGAGAGAGTTATTCCGGTACTTGAAGATATGCTTAGATGCTGTGTACTGGAATTTCAAGGCAGTTGGGAAAAATATTTACCATTAGTAGAGTTTGCCTACAATAATAGTTATCAGTCGAGTTTGAAGATGGCACCTTATGAAGCTTTGTATGGACGTAAATGTCGCACACCTTTGTATTGGACAGAGCTTAAGGAAAACCAGATTTACGGGGTTGATCTAGTTAAGGAAACAGAAGAGAAAGTGAAAATCATCAGAGATTGCTTGAAAGCAGCTTCAGACACACAAAAGTCGTATGCGGATTTGAAGAGAAAAGAGATTGAGTATCAAGTTGGTGACAAAGTTTTTTTGAAAGTATCCCCGTGGAAGAAAGTTCTCAGATTTGGCAAGAAAGGCAAACTAAGTCCACGTTTTATTGGACAGTTTGAAGTGATTGAGAGAGTCAGACCATTAGCATATCGGTTAGCTTTGCCAATTGAGTTAGAGAAGATTCATAATGTATTTCATGTGTCTATGCTACGTAATTATCGTTCAGATTCGTCACATGTGATTTCTCAGAGATTCAGCCAGACATGACTTACGGTGAAGAACCAGTAAAGATTCTAGCTCGAGAGGTAAAGCAATTAAGGAACAAAAGTATTACACTTGTGAAAGTACTATGGAATAGACATGGGGTAGACGAGGCTACATGGGAACCCGAAGAGACTATGCAAAAATAGTACCCAAATCTCTTCACAGGTAAGATTTTCGGGGACGAAAATCCCTAAAGGGGGGAGAAATGTAACATCCCGAAATAGGGCCTAAACGGAACAGTGGTTATGAAACCACAAATTCAAGGTAGAAAATTTTATTTTATTATTATTTTGAGGTTCATGATATGATTGCATGATTGTGTGAAAATTTCGGGATGAAATTCTATGCATAAAGTGCTTAAGTTGAGATTAGGGACTAAATCGAATAATTTGCAAAACTTGCATTCTAGAAGTTTTTAGTATGAAATTGCTTTAGAATATTAATTAGGACGGTTTAAATAACAATTTGACCAATTTCTAAGTTCATGGACAAAATAGGACATGGATGGAATTTTTGAAAGTTTAATAAGGAAGGGCATTTTGGTCATTTAGATATTAAATGAAATAAAAAGGGAAAAACAACACACAATTCATCATCTTCTTCATTAGCACGAAATTTCAAGGGTTCTCCATAGCTAGGGGTTGTTTCAAGCTTTCAAGCGCCATAGTAAGTGATTCCAAGCCCCATTTTTAATGTTCTTTACGTTTTCGTAGTCCCGGTAGCTCGATAAAGCTTATGCAAGCAATAATTTAAGTTAGGGTTCATATTTGGAAAAATACCCATAGGTGAAAAGTGTTTATTTTGATGTTTTATGATAGAATATGAAGTCTTAGTTTATGTTAGACAACTTGTGCTACTCGGTTTTAGGTAAAAACGAGTAAAAGGGCTTAATCGGTAAAAATACCTAATAGTCATAAGTATATGTTAGAGTGAGAATTGGATTTTGCTATAGAAGGGAAAAATGATCAGTATGTCATAAAACATAAGAAAATAGGCTGAAGTTTAATTTACGAGATTTGGGGAAAAAAGTGTAAATATGCAAAAGTTTAGGGGCAAAAATGTAATTTTTCCAAAGTTTGAGTATTTGATAAATGTGAATATTAAATAAGTTAAATTTGCTATTATAGATCAAGAAGAGCAAAATTTGGGAGTAGATCGGGGAAAAGAAAAAGTGAAGGACTAAATTATAAAGTTTAGTCACATTTTGTATCGAGGTAAGTTTACAGTAAATAAATGCAATATTCTTTTATTTTACATTATTATTGTCAATTTCCAGCATTTATATATTTATTTTTTGAAAATATTTAAAGTCGAATTAAAGGCGAAGTGACAGAGAAAAAGCATTAGGAAGCCCCGTTTGAACCTTAGGAATGTTAGGATATTGGGGTTGACAGGACAGGACAGGACAGAAATGAGCCATGTAAGTCCATATCAAATATATGGATTCGGAGACAGGAATGATCCATGTAAGCCCATATTAGATATATATATATGGCATTGGAGACAGGAATAATTCATGTAAGTCCATGTCGAAGACATGGCATTGGCAGGATATTGATAGACAAGAACGACCCTAGTATCCTTAGTATTCCGAGTGGTTCAACGGGTCATTGTACACGTTAAATTACAGTGAATTATCAGCAAAAGGGAAGGTAGATTATATTTATGAATAGTGAAAGGTCAGGTAAGAAAGAAGGTAAGTGAGTAAAGAAAAAGGTAGAAAATGAGAAGTAGAGAAAGTTTATGAGGCTAGGTGACATTATGTATAATTATTCATTATGTTGAATGTTGTAATTTACTTGCTTGTAAGCTTACTAAGCCTAGTGCTTACTCTCTTTATTTTCTTTTTCTTATAGTTTTTACCAAGCCACTCGAGGATTGAAGGAAACGTCGGAGACCCGATCACACTATCGAAGAAATCACATTGGTATAGTTAGACGTTTCGTTTTGTGTATGGAATGTATAGGAACTTGGTTTCTTTTGATATGATATGATCAATGAATGATGTGTAAATACTTGCTAGTGATTAGCTAATAGAATGGCTGATGATATACATGTTTAATAGTATGTATGATTAAGTAGTAACTATCACATGAAAACTATGAGAAATGTGAAAGTAACTTAAAAACGGATTCAAGTATCAGAAATAACATGACTTTGAAAAATCAGAAAAAAATTGTAGAGACATGGTTTGATAGTGAATAATATATTAATTTAAAGCTCATTGTGTCTATTTTCATATGGAATAAGCAAAATAGGTAAAGGTTTTGTATTTTATAAGATATCTGAGTTTTAGTGAAATAGGGCCAGAGTAATTTCTGGATCCCCTGTTCCAAATTTGGAAATTCACCATAAATTTTACAAAACTAATTAGGTGGTGTACTTTATATGGTTAGAATCCTTATTGAATATAGTTTTAATAGAAACAAACGGTATAGTCATATAAATTTTGTACAGGGAGAAAAGTGGTTCACAGTAAGTAGAGGTCAGTGCAGTCGAATTCTGAAACAGGGTTAACTAATAAACTGTACTAATTGGCTAAGTCAAAAATTCTAGAAAAAATTAGTAGATATATATATGAGTCTAGTTTTAGGAAAAATTTACTATCTTAATTTCGAGTTTTGAAACTCGATAAATGAAATTTTAAGCAACTATGACGCAGAAAAATAGTTTATTCCGAAAGTTAAAATAAGTGGTTTAGAGTTGTTTAAAAGGTAAGATAAGTTTAGTAACACTTCAAGCTTGACTCCGGTGATGGTTTAGGGCATGGGGGCATTACAAATTCAATCTGGGGATTAGACGTTATTAGTCTTGAATAGGGATAATAACATAATGGAACAAGTTAAATGAATAAATCGTCCGATTTGGAGTCAAAATAACAAGTGAAGTCTAGGTGGATTCTTCCTTAGGTATTGTCTCAATTCAATTGTTTTCCAAAAGTAATCCCCCAATTCCGTTTTTTTGTGAATTCTTAGTTTAAATAATTAGTTAGTTAAAACAAAACCCTATTATTCTTAGGCTAGATAATAAAAAGACAGTCATTACTAGTACTTTTAGTTCCTTTGGGTTCGACAATCCGGTCTTGCTAAAACTATACTATTGTTCAATAGGTACACTTGCCTACATTGTGATAATAGATAGTTTCAAGAATGATTTTTTATAAATATTTAAAACCTGTCACCCAAAATCACGATTAGAGATCTTCAGTCTTGACGATGAATCCGACTTCTGAGATGGACCAATCGGCTTCCCTTGAGTAATTCCTTGCCTCCTACTCTACGTCCCCCCTCCTAAGTGCCTCCACAGGTGTTTACATAGGCTTTAGAATGCCTAAGAGGCCTCAAAATTCGCCTTTTCCAAATAGGACTATATTTGGGCTCGGCAGGGACACGCCCGTGTGCGATTACTCCAGCCTGTGGTCAAGGCTGTTGAATAGGCACAAGCGTGTAGTCTACCCGTGTAAGTCATGCTTCGATCCTGCCAAATGGACGCGGCCGTGTGACACTCCTGTGTGAGGAAGTCTAGGCCGTGTTGATTTCCCATGTGGGTCCATTTTCTCCATTTTCATCCCGTTTCTCACTCTTTTTACTGTCCTATGCTCACCTAAGTATAAAATATGAAATTAAAGGATTAAGAGCATCGAATTCACCAAATCTAAGGAAAAGTCATCCATAAATGTGCTAAGCATGAGATAAAAAATCTGTATAAATTACGGTTTATCAAAGATTGAATCGGTACCAATGGTATGTGAGTTTACGGACATGTTTCCTCAAAAATTACTTGGATTGCCTCCAGTTAGGAAAGTTGAGTTTGGAATCGAGTTAGTCCCCAGTACGACACCCATCTTGATTGCTCCGTATACGATGGCTCCTACAGAGATGAAGGAATTGAAAGTTCAACTGCAAGAGTTAACTGACAAGAGTTTTGCGAGACTGAGTTTTTCCCCGTGGGGTGCTCCGATACTTTTTATGAAGAAGAAAGACGGGTCAATGAGGTTATGTATAGATTACAGACAGCTCAATAAGGTGACTGTGAAGAACAAGTATCCTTTGCCAAGAATCGATGATTTGTTTGATCAGTTGAAGGGAGCCACCATGTTTTCTAAGATAGACTTAAGGTCAGGCTACTACTAGTTAAGGGTTAAGGAGCAAGATGTACTGAAAACTGCTTTTCGGATGAGGTATGGCTACTATGAGTTCCTCGTCATGCCCTTTGGCTTAACGAATGCCCCGGTAATTTTTGTGGACTTAATGAACCGTATTTTCTGACCGTACTTAGATAAGTTTGTAGTCATTTTTATCGATGACATATTGATTTATTCGCGTCATGAGAGTAAGCACGCGAAGCATTTGAGAACGGTTTTACAAACCTTGAAAGATAAGCAGTTATACGCCAAGTTCAGTAAGAGCGAATTTTGGCTTAAAGAAGTTAGATTCCTAGGACACATTGTGTCGGGTGATGGGATTAGAGTTGACCCAAGCAAGATCTCAATTATTGTTGAGTGGAAACCTCCGAGGAATGTGACAGAGGTTCGAAGCTTTCTGGTCTTAGCTAGGTACTACAAATGATTTGTTAAAGGATTCTTAATGATAGCTACTCTGATGACAAGGTTGTTACAAAAGGATGTCAAGTTTTAATGGATAGAGAAGTACCAACAGAGTTTTGAGAAACTAAAGGCTTTGTTGACTGAAGCCTCAGTTTTAGTGCAACTAAAATCAGGAAAAGAGTTTGTGGTGTATAGTGATGCATCCTTGAATGGGTTAGGGTGTGTGCTTATGCAAAAAGGCAAGGTAATAGCCTATGCCTTGAGACAGCTAAAGCAACATGAGAAGAATTACCCGACCCACGATTTGGAGCTAGCAGCCATTGTGTGCGCATTAAAAATTTAGAGGCCCCAATTGTATAGCAAGAGATGCCGAGTATTTAATGATCACAAGTCTAAAGTATTTGATGACTCAAAGGGAGCTAAATTTACAGCAATGGCGGTGGTTAGATTTGATAAAGGATTATGAGTTGATTATCGACTACCATCCGAGAAAGGTGAACGTGGTCACCGATGCATTAAGTAGAAAATCGTTATTTGCTTTGAGAGCAATGAATGCCCAATTGGCCTTGTTAGAGGATGGTTCAGTTCTAGCAGAATTGAAGGCTAAACCAACATTTCTCCAAGAAATTTGTGAAGCTTAGAATAACGAATGTGAATTATAAGCCAAGAGAACTTAGTGTGAGTCCGGTGTTGAATCAAATTTTTGGATTAGTACCGAAAGATGCTTGATGTTCCAAGATAGAGTTTGTGTACCCAAGGACAATGAGCTTATTTAGAGGATTTTACGAGAGGCACATAGTAGTTGTTTGTCTATCCATTTGGGTAGTGTAAAAATGTATAACGACTTGAAGAAAATGTACTGGTGGTCGGGGATGTAAAGAGACATTTCTGAGTTTGTTTCTAAGTGTCTAGTTTGTCAACAAGTGAAGGCCGAACACCAAGTACCCTCAAGTTTACTCCAACTTGTGATGGTTCCTGAGTGGAAGTGCGACCGAGTAACCATAGATTTTGTACCAGGGTTGCCTTTGACACCAAGGAAAAATAATTCAATTTGGGTAGTTGCTGATAGACTTACTAAGTTAGCAGATTTTATACTAGTGCGTACTGACTATTCCCTTGAGAAATTGGCCATTCTATATGTTTCTATGTTCGTAAGACTTCATAAAGTGCCCTTGTCGATCATTTTGGATAGAGATCTAAGGTTTACCTCATGGTTTTGGAGGAAGTTGTAAGAGGCATTGGGAACGAAATTGAATTTTAGCACGGCTTTTAACCCCCAAATCGAAGGTCAGTCAGAAAGGGTCATTCAAACCTTAAAAGACATGTTGCGGTGTTGTGTTCTCGAGTTCCAAAGCAGTTGGGAAAAATATTTACCGCTAGTCGAATTCGCCTACAACAACAGTTATTAGTCAAGTCTGAAAATGGCGCCTTATGAGGCTTTGTATGGGCGTAAGTGTCGAACACCCTTGTATTGAACCGAGCTGAGAGAGAATTAGATACAGGGGTTGACTTAGTTAAAGAGATTGAAGAAAAAGTTAAGGTGATTCGTGATTGTTTAAAGGCCGCTTCAGATAGATAGAAATCCTATGCGGATTTGAAATGGAAAGAGATCGATTTTCAAGTCAGGGATAAAGTATTTTTGAAATTATCCCCGTGGAAGAAGGTTCTCCGATTCGGAAGGAAAGGCAAATTAAGTCCACGGTTTATTGGACCTTATGAGGTGGCTAAGAGAATTGGACCGGTAGCATACCAATTAGAGTTGCCATCAGAGTTAGAAAAGATACACAATGTATTCCATGTTTCTATGTTATGTCACTACCGTTCGAACCCCTCGCATGTGATCTCGCTGACAGAGGTTGAGATTAGCTCGGACATGACTTATGGCGAAAAGCCGATTAAAATTTTGGCTTGGGGAATGAAACAATTGAGGAATAAGAGTATTGCACTTGTTAAAGTATTACGGCATAGACATGGAGTCGAAGAAGCCACATGGGAGCCTGAGGAGACCATGAGAGACCAATACCCGAATCTATTCATCAGTAAGATTTTCGGGGACGAAAATCCCTAAGGGGGAGAATTGTAACAGCCTGATTTTGGGCCCAGTCAGAATAGTGGTTTAGGGACCACTAATCCGAGGATGGAGAAATTATTTTTAATATTATTTTATGTGTTGTGGCATGATTATATGAGAGTATGAAAATTTTGGTAAATTAATTTTAGCGATTTCATGCTTAATTATGAAAAAGGACTAAATCGCATAAAGTGCAAAAGTCCTATTTTGATAGCTAAGTGTGTCAAATAGTTAGAGAACCTAAATTGGGTGTCTTTAAAGGGTAATTAGACTCTTAAAAGACAAGCTAGTTGGCCATAGAGACATGAGGAGTCAAAAAGTCAAAAGATGACTAAGGTTGGTAATTGATGACATTAGTAAATTGAATAATAAAATAAAATCAAAGGGGTCATCTTTCTTCTCCATTTTTCCACCGAAAATAGCAGCCATTAGAGGGGTTTTTGAAGCTTGAAATTTCAGCCACTTAGTCTCTCTACAAGTAACTGATCTTTATGGTTTTTCTTGATGATTTTTGTACTTTTAGAACCCTTGTAGCATGAGCTTTCAAATAAGGGGACTATTTTGCAAAATGGTTAAAAGTTTAGGGTTTTACCATGAGAGTGTTCATGTTTTTTTCTGAAATTTTATGGAAGAAAAGAATCATGGTTGTGAAATAAACAACTTTTGTGAAGTAGTTTTCATGGAAACCCTAACTAAGGACCATTTTGCATAAGTTGTAAAATAGGTGATAAATGTGTAAAATAATGCGAATTGTGGGCTGCTACTAGTATAAAAAGTATTCGGTTAGCTTGGTTAGTGAGAAAATGCTACAAAAATTAATTTTCAGACCCAGACGTAAAATGGTCATTTTGTGAAAGTCTAGGGGCAAAATGGTCATTTTGCCCAATTATGTATTTTCGAGTTTCTAGATTAATATGCTGATGAAATGAATGAATTTTTATAATTTTAGATCAAGAATTACAAAATTTGGGCCTAGACCGAGGAAAAGAAAAACAAATGGACTAAGCCAAACTAGTCGTCTACATTTTGTAATCCGAGGTAAGTTGCATGTAAATAATACAACTACATTGTTATTATATGTGTTTGAATTGATATAGAATAAATTGATTCTTTGTGGAAATGATTATGTATGATGAATATTGAGATAGTAGAACTCCCGTTTGAACCTTGAGAAATAAATCGGATATTCATGCCATGACATTCGGGTTATTTGTGTGCCAGTGTAAGACCATGTCTGGGACATGCCATCTGTATTGAGATGAGAGCTAGTGTATCTGGGACATGCATCGGCCTCGAGATGTAAGCCAGTGTAAGACCATGTCTACGAGATGGCATCAGCACGTATAGAGGTGTCAGGATAAGACCATGTCTAGGACATGGCATCGGCACGGATATGTGAGAGCTAATGTAAGACCATGTCTGGGACATGGCGTCGGCCTCGATTTGAATAGTTAGTGTAAGACCATTTCTGGAACATGACATCGACTTGATGGATGAGCCAGTATAAGACCATGTCTGAGATATGGCATCGACATTATACCCTATGTTTTGAGGCTTAGTGAATATTCGATAGCATTCCAAATGGTTCAACGGTGAGAGTTACAGTTTAAGTTAATCGAGAAAAGTATAACCATGTTGTGAGTGGTACAGGTACCTATTTGAAATGTATGATATGTGAGCTCAATATGTGCTATGTGAATTGTATTGAATAATGATGAGTAAGTTGTGCTTATGCCTACTTTTGTATTGTGAGCATGATGACGAATGGTAAAGTTGTTGTTATGTTTATTTGCATGCAACTTACTAAGCTTTCTGCTTACTCCCTCTCCTTTCCATTTTCTTATAGTGCAACCTAATTAGCTCGAGGATCATCGGACGTCAGAGGCATCAATCACACTATCAACCAAAGCACTTGGTATAGTTGGTTTTATTATTTTGAATATGGCATGTATAGGGCTTAGACATTTGAGTTTTGTGTCAATGTTAATTTGGCCAAATGTGTTGGCTTGGGATGAATCCCTTTATTTTGTATAAAGCCTTGGATAATGGCTAATGTTCGTTATTGATATATGCAAATGTTGATATTTTCCTAAATGAGTAAATTGCATGAATGAGATAATGCCTCGTTTGGCTAATTAAACATTGTATTGTTGTGTGGATTTGTCATGTTAGATGTTATATAGGTTAGTGCAAGTAAGGGAGGAAAAAAGGCTTGGTAAATAGCCTTATTTTGTCCACATGGGTAGACACACGAATGTATGTCTAGGCCGTGTGTGACACGCGGTCAGCCTCATGGGCATGTTGCTTGGCTGTGTGTCCCCTGCACGTAAAATTTGCAAGTCAGCATGCATGGTAGTAAACACACAGGCAGAGACACGGCTGTGTGTCTCAACCGTGTGAAGGACACAGCCTCTGGCCACGGGCGTGTGCCTTGGCCATGTGCCCTAAATTGGATGCTGACATTAGAAACAGAATGTCAAGGTTTTTAGACACAGGCTAGGACACGGGTGTGTCATGGCCAGGTGAGGGACACGGGCCATAGACATGGGCGTGTTTCAGGCAGTGTAAAAACCCCTATAGGTTCGAATTTAGAATTTAATTCACACGAGCATGGAACACGGGTGTGTCCCTAGATGCTTAGGTCGTGTGTGTCACACGGGCCATTAGCACTGGCGTGTTAGAATGACCACAAAGGCGTGTGCCCTGTTTCAGGAGTTATTTTTCTAATGTTAGTTAAAGGACCCGGGTTGGTCCCGAATGGTTTCTAATGGATATTTTGGGACTCGTTGGCCCATATTAAGGAGTTTTAAACAAAGTTTGAAGAAGTTTTAAATTTGATCAAGTCTTATTGACATTGATATGATTGTATGCATGTGATTAAGTGTGGTAACGCCTCGTATCCCGTCTCGACGTAGGGCTCAGGTGTGGGGTGTTACACAGTTGAATCAAGTAATAAAGTGATAAGTGAGATCTTTTCCACAGGGACTAGATTAGGTATAGAAATGGTCATGTTATGATAATGATTAATGTTTCAGCAAAATTGAGTTAAGTATGTAGTGGTAAATTAAAATAATAAGAATGAATGCAAAATGTATATTGACTAATATTGGAAAATGCTAAGGCAAAGAAAGAATAAAAATGCAATGGAAATTTCGAGAACAATCGAGTGAACAAATAAATAACTAAGAATGTTATGGAAAAGATGCTACAGTAACAAATTGAAGGTCTACGATGTCCATTGAAAGGTTGGGACTACTAAGAATCTGCCCTTACTTTCAGTAATGCCTCAGCATAATTGTACTTAATCCACTGCTCAGAAGAGACCTAAAGTGACCTGCTTCTTTCATGAGCTAGGTCTCAAGTTACCTGGCTTATGTCTATAGGCCTTATCACTGTACCCTACACTAATTTGTCTTCATTCCATATGAACTTTGCTCTATGTCTATAGTTTACTACAAGTATCTATTGAGTACTTGCTCATATCATTCAATTACGGTCCAACTAATCCAACCTTTTCAAAACTAGATTCTATTTTATAGGCATACTGCACATTCATCTATGTTTAAAGAATGTATGCATACACTTGGGAAATAAAAATTGAAAGAAATAGTAAATTAAGTAAAATATATGCTTCAACTATTAAAGAAAATACAAGTTTTCATCATGTAATCCCAACCCTATGAGATTTAGCTCATGGGTCGACAATTAGAATTCAAGTTAGAATTAACATCCAACATCACTTTGATCAAAATAATTCACAAAAAATAGAATAAGTTATAAAGGAAGAACTTAGGAAGATGGCTGTCGCCAAATAAATCCTCAATCTAGTAGCACAATGTCCTATGATGGCTGAGAGGGATTGCTTTCAGTCTTCCCTTTTCTTCTCCACTCAACGGCTTCCCTCAATTGTTGCCTCTAGATCTCCATACTTAGGGCTTCCTCCTTTGGATTTTTATAGGCTTTTTCTTTTTCCTAGAATAGCTCCAACAGCCTGTGATATCTTCTCATTGTTTGGTAGATTTTTCTGGTATAATTAGAGTTGAGCTGGAACTGACATGCACTGAATGTTGACTCGATCATCTTCCTGAATTTCCACGACGTATAAGATGGCAAACTGTCAAAACTTTTGCCTCGACAAACCTTCACTCCTTTATTTCTTTCTCTATATCCTACACCTGCCAAACCACCGAACACAACCCTTCCATACGCAATTAAAAAATCTAGCATGTAAACATAGTCAAAGCTCCTAATGCAAATGATAAAAATACTAATAAAATGTCCTAAAATGCTACCAATTTTACCTAAATACAAACATTTAGCTAGGTTTAATGGCATGAAATATTTTCAGGAGTTATCACACCCTCAACCCTGAGTTATTACTTTTCCTTAAGCAAAATGTGCATGAATGCGTGTATGCAGCAGTATTGCCAATGAATGTACCCATCTTGTACTGTCAACCTATTCGAAGACCAATGAATACATCAGTTCTCAACCATCTTCTCTCGTTAAAACCATGTTCAAGTTTCAAAGGTTTGGTTTAACAAAAGTAGTGTAGAAAATTGCTCCCTAAAAACAAGATTTTCTAATTTCATATATGATCTAGCCATAATAAATATCTTCTACCTTATTCAGTTCATTTGTTACCCAGACTCAGGTCACTCCTGCTCCAAGCATACTTGTACAAGCTTACTTTTTTTTCTGTTAAATGAAATATATGTATATTAGGGGATTTAGCATGTCATAAAATTCTTTGACTTGATAATCACAATGAAACATAAACTAAATTACCTAGTACTCAATCATGTCACAATTTAAATAAAAATCACTCTTGAAGCTAAGGATTTTGACTTAGAAGATGGATGGAGCAAACAACTACCTCCTTAGCTACTCAGCCCGTTACTACAGTGGAGTGCCCCTAGTTTATTTACTTTCTATTACGCACTCTTACTTAAACTTACCTTTCTAATCAACAACAGATGGAGCAAACAAAGTGGTGTTCACCTGCTTTGCAACTCTAAGCATTGGAGTGCCTACTATACTTTAAGTAATAATGCCAAGGCAAAACGGTTGAATTTGGCTTCAACAGTCCCTAAGTTCATTAGAAGATACTCACTACAACCTAGAAAAATGAGTATAGAACATTTGATTTTTAGGAATTAATTTTTCAAACAACCAATCTTAAGCTAAATTCACCCAAGCCATTGTCACATGTTCTAGGTATATTGAAGAATCTAAGCTCATCATTGAACATCATAAGTACAGATTGTATTTCCTTATAGACAAACAATAGATAATAGTAACATTGTCGTGGCAAAATAGATTCAACTAAACTAAAATGATTATACTAAAGTGATCATACATACTAAATATAAAATGTAGCCTAAATGCACTAGACACCCCTAAACCTAAGGGATGAATTGTCCTCAATGCATGACCAAATATATAAGAGAACAACCAAAAGAGAAATGTATGCAAAAAATGCCATGACATAAGAAAATAAGATACAAGATGCATAAAAGAGAGAAAAACTTAGCGGGCTTGAACTAGCATATAGATACTTCAATCTGCCCGACAAGTGACAAGTGGATTTTTGAGAACTGATCTTATATTGCCATTTCCTCTTTTTAGGGGGCCATTTTTCCCCCTATTTGTCAGTTTTCGTGAGTTTATCAATAAAATGATCAATGTCAAAGTCTTGTGCAGATACAGGAGTTGGTGGCGATGATGGAGCAGGTTCCTTACCCTTGGTGGTAACAGTATTATCCTTTTCTCATTTTCCTCTTTCTCAGCATTTAGGGATTCCATCTTTTCAGGCTCTTTAGTTGTAGCTTGAGTAGGTTTCGTGACAATAGATTGATTGGGTGCTTCAGTAGCAGCTTGAGTGCATGCCTCGGCAGCACAAAAAAGTGAGAGCAAGGTGTCTAGGAAGATAGGAAATTCTGGAATTGGCTTCGTAAAATTCTTTTGCAAGGATTTCATTATAGCAAAGTCCCTACTCCTCACATAAGCCCAATATTCAGCTTGTTGTTGCTGAGTTTGTGCCATCTCTTCAATCAGGTGAAACTGCTGGATTTCAAAAAGGGACATCCTCTACTCTAACTGCTTCAAGAAGTGCATTATTTACTGTTCAAGAGAGCTACGAGAAAATGGAGGTGTTGCTGTGGGAGTATAAGTGGCATGGAAAGTGGTGGCATGGCTCTACTGAGTTTCCTTGGCAGCATCAGTGCCTTGGATCTTGGAAAAGATGGTCATCATTAGCCCACCCTTGTTAGGGGTGATATCCTCATTCGCATTGAGAGAGACTTGGGCAACTCAACATAAGGCAATAATAAGTGAGGGGAAATTTAAGCTACCCGTATTCTTCTCAGCACACCTATGTACTTCTTGAAAAATGATCTTCCCAATATTTATCTTTCTCCCTTTTATAATGGAGTATAGCAAAAACATTTGTTCTTTCGAAATAGTGGTATTATGTGTAGATGGCATAAGCCGACTTCTCAAAAAATGATACCAAATCTTCCTAATGGGCTTCAACAAAGCCTTCTCATTAGTATAATATTCCTAGCTGGAAATAGTTCATTGTGTGCTCTCAATATATAAATTCTCCAATACTTGGTTTAACCCTTCAGCAGTAATACTTTCAGCAAACGGCGTGTGTTCATCCAGTATACCTGTAAGACCAAATTCTGCATTAATTTGGTCTTCATCAAAATGAATGGATGTACCTCTTATGTAGATAAAAGGGGAATCTGGAGAGTTGACATGGCCATAAAACTCTTGAATAATTTTTCCTAAAACATCTTCAGGGTGCAAATAAAAAAATCCCACCAACGTTTTTCTACTATTGAAGAAACAGATTCATCGTATCCCATGTATGGTTCATCTTTAAACAAGAACCCTTACTCAAAATAGAAAGGATGCTTCATGATGTTGCTATTATATTTTGTGGTTGGGACAGCATTAAAGAATGTCCTTGGCTGAGCATCACCAGCCCTTGATGATTAGACAGTTTTAGAAGCAGTTTTGACGTGAGCCATGGCAGAAATATGGAAAAACCTTAAAGAATGTTATGAAAGAAAAGGTAAGAAAGATTGAAGAGAAAAAATTTTAAAAATGAAAACTTTAAGAGAAACTTAAGATACCTGAGTAGTTAAGGAGAGAAAAATAAGGGGATACTAATGACAGTTCAAAAAAATTGAAACAAGCTAGGGAAGTTGTGTGACATGGAGGAGGAAAGAAGAAAACTAAGAGGATTTTATGGGGGGAAAATATGAAGTGCCCTAATCCCAAAAAGTTTAACCTCCCTTCTCTAGGCTTGCCCAATGACAAAATTGGCGTAAAAAACATCTTTCCCCTTGGACTTATTTGTTTGCTCAACCTCACATTGTCCACTACCTAGTTTGTCGCAATGTTACGGCAAACTCCTTTTAATATCGCAACTACTCAGTTCCCATTTATTTTATTCTGTCTTTGTAAATTGTAGAAAAAATAAAAATAGAAATGAAAACAATATTAAATAAATACTAAAAATAAATTTAAAATAAATCAATTAAAGAAAATAAATATGAAAGAAGTTGTTTCTCAAACATCTTGGAGATCAATGGAGTGCTTGTCTCGATCCACATGGGTACCCCAGTGGTGTTTTAAGCGTTGCCCATTAACTTTAAATGTGACTCCCATTTTCCAGTCTTTGATATTAGTAACTCCCGAAGGATACCCTTGGGTTTTTTCAAAAGGAACTGGCCAGCGACACTTTAATTTACCTGGAAATAATTTGAGCTTAGAGTTAAATAACAACACCTATTGTATAACACCTATTGTCTGGGTTCAAATTGTTATGGTATGATTCTTTTATCATGCCAATGCTTGGTATGTTCCTTGTATAGCTTAGCATTCTCATATGCTTTTGCTCGAAACTCTTCTATTTCATTCAAGTCTAATAACCTTTTACGGCTAACAGCGACCTAATCTATGTTCAATTTCTTAATAACCCAAAATGCTTTGTGCTCAAGTTCAACAGGAAGGCAACATGGCTTGCCATAGACAAGCTTAAAAGGTGACATCCCCAACAGAATTTTGTATGCTATACGATACACCCACAAAGCTTCATCCAACCTAGTAGACCAATGCCTATGAATAGGATTCACCACTTTTTCTAAAAAAATTAATTTCTTTGATAAAAAATTCAGCTTATCTGTTTGTTTGGGGGTGATATGTCGTGGCAATCTTATGTTTCACCCTATACCGATGCAAAGCATTGGCTACCAACTTGTAGTTAAAATAAGGCCTCTCATCACTAATAATGGCTCTAGGTGTACTAAATCTTGTAAAAATGTTCTTGTGTAAAAACTTCATTACTGACCTTGCATCATTGGTAGGAAGAGCAACAACCTCGACTCGCTCAGAGACATAGTCCACTGCTAACAGTATGTACACCTTGCACACTGACGGTAGACCCATAAAGTCTATTCCCCATACATCAAACAACTCAATCTCCAATATACTTTGCAATGACATTTCAATCACAAGGCTGATAGAATTCATGAGAATCCTTGAACAAACTTGGCTAATAAAATCCTGACTGAAGTACTTTAGTAGCAGTCCTCATTCCTCTGAAATGTCCTCCGTATAGAGCTGAATGACAATGTTGTAGAATGCTACGTATTTCATCATCAAGGACACATTTCTTATTTATTTGATCAGCATATTGTTTAAACAAGAAAGGTTCATCCCAATAGTAGTGCTTGGCATTATGAAGATATTTTCGTCTTTTCAAACTATTGAGATCAGGTGGCAACACACCACTTACTAAATATTTCACTATGTCAACATACCAAGATAATGTCGTGGCAACTAACAGTTGTTCATCTAGGAATTCTTCCTTAATAAGTGTATCATGACTACCTTCACTTCCAAATTCTATCCTAGACAAGTGATTAGCCACTTCATTCTTAGTCCCTTTCTGATCTCTAATTTCCAAGTCAAACTCCTGTAGCAATAGTATCCACCTAAACAACCTCAGCTTAGTATCTTTCTTGTCATTAGATACTTGATAGTAGAGTGATCTGTGTAGACTATGACCTTTATACCAAATACATATGAACAACACTTACTGAACACGACACTACAGCCAATAACTTCTTTTCCGTGGTGGTGAAGTTAAGTTGAGCTTCCAATAAAGTTCTGCCACCATAGTATATTTCCCGTAGTATTCTTTTTCTTTTGCACCAACATTACCCCCACAGCATAATCAATGGTGTCACACATAAGTTCAAAAGGGACTGTCCAATCCGGAGATACTACATTGATATTATTATGTGTTTTTTCTTTAACTCTTCAAAGGCTGCCAAACATTTTTCATCAAATTTGGAAGGTCTATTTTGCTCCAACAAAGTGCACAAGGGTTTAAATACCTTTGAAAAATCCTTAATAAATCTTCTATAAAATCCTGCATCACCTAAAAAACTTCTAATACCCTTGACACTGGTAGGAGGTGGAAATTTTTCTATCACTTCAATTTTTTCTTTATCCACTTCAATTCATCTATGTGATATCTTATGCCCCAGGACAATTCCTTCACAAACCATGAAGTGGCAATTCTCCCAATTTAAAACAAGATTCGTTTCTTCACAGCAGTACAAAACCAATTTCAAATTTTTTAAGCTGTGACAGCCCAAAGTTGACCCTAGTCGGGAAGTGGTTTCGGGACCGCTAAACCGAGTCACCGAAATGTTGAATGTGATATTTATTGTCTAGAATATGTAATTATGAATGTGTGAAAATTTCAAGCTTCGATTTAGTCGATTGCATGTGAATTTAGTCAATAGGACTTATGTGAGAAAATTTTAAAATGTGATAGGTCAATGTGTGAGGACCTATTAGTGCATGTGGACAAAGGGGGGACTTGCATGTCAAATTTCCCCCCCTAATGAGTAGTGGCCGGCCATGACAAGGAATGATGGGCAAAACATGTCATGAAACATGTTTTGTTAATGGAAGAATAAAATAAGGAGTATGGGTAATAAAGAAATGGAAACAAAAGAAAAAAAAATGTGTGTGGTTGCCCCCCATTGCCGTGAGCTAAAGAGAAGAAAGGAGAAAAATTTGTGTTCATCCTTTCTCACCTTCATTTAGCCTAAATTAGAAAGAAAAACAAGAAAAAAATTTTCTCATCCTTTGGTTCATCCTTGGCCAAAAATTTTAAGGAGGAAAGAAGAAGAAAGGTGAAGAGATTCGGCCATGCATGTAGCTAGGCTAAGGTATGTTTGATGATGTTCCATGAGATGCATGCATGTTTTAGTTGTTAGCTTGAGTTCTACCTAGCCCATGGTCTAAATCTTGCTATGTGATGGAAATGGCACTTGACCATGGATGCATCATTCTTGGTTGATGTTTGATGTTGTGGTGATGAGGCATGAGGATGAGTTAAGATTCGGCCTAGGTGGAGGTTGTGTTAATGCCATTGCATGCAAAATATGAAGCTTGTTAATGATGCATGTGATGATGGCTTGATGATTCTTGAACCTCCTTTTTAGCATTTTTGTGTGAGCACATATGTGCATTGGTTGCTAAATGGAGAAAAATCGGCTAGCAAGATGTGTGCTAAGGCCGAATGTAACTTTGCATGTTAATGAGCAATGCATGTGTTAAATTGATGAAAAGGGGGAGGATGCTTTACTAGTGTGTATATGTGTGTATTAAGTGTTGAAATCGACCCCAAAAATAGACATGCATATTCGGCCAAGGGGAAAGAAATTAGCTAATATGTTGTGTTGATGCATGATTTTTGCATGTATGAGACTTTAATGTCTAATGTATAAATATGGGCTAAGTGCCTTGTGTTCATCTTTTTGATGCCTAAATGATGAAATCAATTTATTTGTTTAATTAAGCTCAAGAGCAAAGGGGAAATAAATCCGATAAAAGGGAAGGAAAAAGTGGTCGAATAGCTAGCGGAATCGTTCGACAACACCCGAGGTAAGTTCTTGAGTAAGAGAGCTTAAATTACGATGTGATTAAATCATGTTTTAAGCAAATTAAAATCATGCTCTATGAGTGGCTATTGAGCCGAATGTGCAAGGATGGTGTGTGCCTTGTGTTTGAGTTTTGCTAATGAAAAAGAAATACGAATGTGCCATGAATTATTGTTAGAGGTGCATGATTAATTGAATGCTGTCCGGGCTAAGTCCCGAAGGCTTTGTGCTAAGTGAATATATCCGGACTAAGATCCGAAGGCATTTGTGCGAGATACAAATTCCGGGTTAAGCCCCGAAGGCATTTGTGCGAGATACAAATTCCGGGTTAAGCCCCGAAGGCCTTTGTGCGAGATACTAAAACCGGGTTAAGTCCCGAAGGCATTCGTGCGAGTTGTTAAATCTGGGTTATGTCCCGAAGGCATTGTGTGAGTTACTAAAACCGGGCTATGTCCCGAAGGCATTTGAACGAGGAGCTATATCCGGTTAAATCCCGAAGGTACGTGATTTGGTAATGAATGAGCTTGCTGTAAAATTCCAGCGAATACTCGAAAAACATCCCAATATGGGGATATGTTACGTATGTGTTGAATTTAATCGAGCCCTTACAAATAAATGTTCGCTCAGTTGATAAACGAGCTACCGGCCTTCGGCCAAGTTAGTTTATTGTGTATGTACATAAGGGTTGTTAATGTTGTGAAGCAAGTTTGATATCGGTAAATTGCGTATTATGAAATATTCCGTTTAGCTAAATGTGTGCTATTCTTTGTGTATGCTGGAATTCCTTGCTCAAAACTTACTAAGCATAAATTGCTTACTCGTTACATTGCTCCTCTGTTTTATAGATTTTTGGTTCTCCAGCTATCGGACTCGGGATCTTGAAGTCGAAGTCGCCCACACTATCAAAGGCTCTTTTGGGTACTATTTTGGTTGAATTTTGATATGGCATGTATAGGACTACCCATTGTTGTCTTTCGAGTACTTTATGAAATGTATAAGTGTACAGCCATGCGAAAATGGCTTGTAGAAGTGGAGTATGGCATTAGACCATTCGTGTTTATGAATGTATAAATGGTTTCATGATGTAACTATAGTTGGAATGGAAGTGTTGAGCAAATGATCAGCCATTGGAATGGCTAAGTATGATCATATGTGGGCATATGTATGACAAGGCCCTAGTTGGTCCATGAAACCCCGAAAATAGGTAAGGTTTACTTTGAAAACAGAGGCTGACAGCAGCAGTGGTGTGGATTGGAAAAATCACAAGAATTCGTAGGAGTGTAATTAAATAGTGAATAAATTATGTAATCGAACCTTGATGAATCTACTTTCATATGAAAGTAACAAAACAATCATATGAACAGTACAGTAAGAGATATTCAGGTTCTTGTGGGACAGGGCCAGAACAGTTTCTGGATTCCCTGTTCCGACTTTGGAAATTCACTATAAATTGACCAGAGATAATTAGGAGTCATACCATATATGTATGGATTCCTCTCTGAGTCTAGTTTCCATATAAACAAACGACATCAGTATTGAAGCTCTGTACAGAGAGATATCCAACTCGTAATGAGCAAAGGTCAGTGTAGTCGACCCCTGTAACATGGGAGACTTTGACTAATAAACTGTACTAATTGGCCCGACCAAAAATTCTAGAAAAAAATACATAGATGGGGACATGAGTCTAGTTTCAGGGAAAAATCACAAAACTGATTTTCGAGTTGTGAAACTCAAGATATGATTTTTGAAGCGACTAGTACTCAGACTGGGCAGTGTCTGGAAAAATTTTTCAAAGTTTGTTAACATCTCGTGTCCGACTCCGGTGTCGGTCTCGGGTTCGGGGTGTTACATAAGCAATCTTCAAAATCATTCCCGAACACAGAAAAGTCGTCTATAAAGACTTCAAAAAAGTTTTCCACCACGTTAGAGAATATGGCCATCATACAACGTTGAAAAGTTTTTGGGGTACTACATAACTTGAACAGCATCTGTCTGAATGCAAAAGTACCATATGGACATGTGAAAGTTGTCTTCTTTTGGTTATTAGGGGCTATGGCAATCTGATGATACCCTGAATAACCATCCAAAAAATAAAAGAAAGCTTTCCCAACTAACTTATCCAACATTTGATTAATGAATGTTAGGGGAAAACAATCCTTCCTCGTTGTTTTATTAAGCTTGTGGTAATCCATACATATTCTCAATCCCGTGACAGTGTGAGTTCATATGAGCTCATTGTTATCATTACTTACCACTATGAGACCTCCTTTCTTTGGTACATATTACACAAGACTCACCCATGAGATGTCTGAAATTAGGTAAATGATGTCAGTGTCAAGCCACTTAATAATCTATTTCTTAACGACTTCTTTCATGATCAGATTCAATACTTGTTGTTGTTCAGTGGAATTACTAAGGCAATCCTCTAAAAAAATCTTATGCGTGTAGAATGTAGGGCTAATTCCTTTTATATCCATTAAAGTCCAGCCTAATGCCCTCTTAAATGGTCGAAGAAATTCTAACAATATTGACTTTTGCGCAGGTGTTAGCTTTGTGGAGATTACAGCCTGCAAAGTACTATTATGGCCCAAATATGCATACTTCAAATGTTGCGGAAAAGGTTTTAACTCCAGTGAAAGAGGTTCCTTTATAAAAGGTTTAGTTTGGTCAAAAGGTTGATTTGATAAATCCATTGTTTCAAACTTCTTCCCTAGTCTATCTACCATCTGCTTAGCGACCATAAATTTACCGAACTCCTTAAAACTTACTGTATCACATTGCTCAAACGAGTCTTCATCATTGTTAGAATTGCTGTGGCAGTATCTAGTGAATTCCTCCACTACTGTTTCTATTAACCCAACATTATGGCATTCATCATTAACATCAGCAGATCCCAAAGCATCAAATACATTGAAGGTAACTTGCTGATCATTTACCTTCATGGTTAGCTCGCCTTTCTGTACATCAATTAAAGTTTTGCTTGTATCAAGAAAAGGTATTTCAAGAATAATTTGCACATCTTGGTCAGCTTCACATTCTAAATGTAACGCCTTAAAAATTTAGGGTTTGTAATTTTGCCGATTTTAGCACAAATTTCCTATTTGCCTTAGTGGTTAGTAGATTTAGGTGTGTTTGGAGGTGTTTGGGAGGTTCTGGGTTCAAGCTTCGGATTTCCAGCACCTTTGCCTTTGCTCTTAAAAGAACCTTAACGCTAGCACTTGTGCCTTTTGAATAATTGTGGTAGTGCTATGTCACAAAAGCCTTGTGGCTTGGTAAAGGTGGCGTGACATAACTATCGGGAGAACAAGGGTCCGAAACCCATGGAAAACAAGGAGCATTTATTTTGTGCTTATGGGCGGCTAGTGGTTGAGTTGGAGTAGACTTCTATGTAATGGAAGTTTGAATTGGTCTTGAGTTGTTGGGAGAAGATTGTAGAGGATATCAAGGAGGGTTTTGAGGAGAGTTTCAAGGGATTTGGAAAGGGGGAGTGTTGTAGCCGAATTGTGCAACTTTCTTGTGCAAATTCGACTGGGGGGCTCTTAGGGTGCGTTTTCGTCATTTGGTGTATGGTAGGAGCCGAATGCTTTCTTTTCTAATCTCGGGTTTTACTCTTTTGTCATTTTGGGTTCCATTGTTCTCTTGTGCCGATTTTTTGGTAGTCACTTGAATTTATTCAGGATTTATTGGTGCAAGCCTTTTAGTGTCAAGTGGCAAGGGTCTTTATACCAGAAAGCTTGTGACGTTTCCTCTAAAATTCTTCTCTTTACCTCTTTGTTCCAAGGGTTGCCGAATTACTCTTAAGCCAAGTGTTAGTGGCCTTTTTCTTTCTCTTTTAAACCGAATCTATTATTGCTGCTAAGTCTCAAAAATTCCCCTTTTGGTTTCTAAGGTTGGTAAACCTGAACTCTACCCCATCATCTTTTTTCTTTTGTTTTGTTCCTTTTTCATTATTTCTTTCTTTTGGAGGGTAGCCGAATACTTGTCTTCTAGTGATTGACCGTATCGGTGAGGAGCTAACTGTCTCTTGATCTCGTACAGTTAAGGTAAGTGGTTCTTTAGCCGAATCTTGGAAAGCTTCTTCCTTTGTGTTCGATTTTGTATTCCTTTGGCCGAAAGACTGTTTCCTTTCTGGTTGCACGGGTTCTTCTAACACTTTTTTTTCTCGTTCTATGGATGCTAGAGATTAGTTTCCTTTAACTAGGGTATAGGCTGATTACCTTTTTTTTCACGCAAGGGGTCTTCTGAATATTGGTAAGTAGCGTTAGAGGAGTAAAGTGGTTTCAATACATTAATATTGGATTAGTTAACGTTGAGTGTGCTAATAGGTGGTGGTTATCGTAGGTGATTGATTTTGGAAACGTTTCAACTTCAACCCATAGCAGGTGTGTAATCGCAACCCCCTTTATGTTACTGACCAATAGCCAAAAGTATGTATCCACACTACTGCGTGACTGTACATCGAAAAAAGTCGAAAAAGCTAAAACTTTGGCATACGAGGCCTTACGAGCAAGTGATTGCTCATAGGTAAATCGTGCCATACATTAAGGGTGACAACCACAGCGTTCTCGTGGGCTTGAGCCATTTTTGGGCTTTGTTGGGCCAAGATGAGCTGTGTGGGCCCGATGGGCTCGTGGGCCACACACGGATAAAATGCGCGGTAAGTGCCAGACTATGGTTTAGGTTATGAAATCGTATTGTCGCAACCGAAAAGAGACTAGTTGGGCCACACGAGTGTGTGCACCCACTTGGGCCGAGTAATGGGCCTTGGGCTCACTGGCACTGTTTTGGACATATGGATTATTTGAGTTATTCGTGATTATTGTAGACCCTCTAAGAGGTCGTTAATTGTATCTAGACTCTAAAACTAGTTAAATGACCAAAATACCCCTGAGGGGTAAAAATTACGATTTTACCCCTAGTTGACGAGACTGTTATTATGTCCTAGCAATAGGTTAACAGGTGTGTGTTGATATTTATGTGACTGGTTGTGATTACAGCATGCTGCATACACTTAATAATTATGACATGACATACTGCATGGGGTTGGGTATATGATATGGAGGAAGTACTGTACTGGTGACTATGTCACGATGATTATTACTGGTGGTTTACCACACTTACTGTTACTGGAAGCTATGCTGCGCTATTATTATTACTGGCAACTTTGCTACGATATTGGTGTGCTAGTTGGGTGGGTCGATTGATATCCCCACAGGTGTGTTGGTTGGTACGGATGGTGTACTGGCTGGTATAGGATGGGTTGCATCATGCATTTATACTGATACTGTATTGGGCTTAGGGCCACATTGCTATTGTTTAAGGGCTAGAGGCCCAGATTGCACTGTTACTGAATAGGCTTTGGCCTAGATTGTACTATTACTGTGTTATTCACTGTTCGTTTGTTATTGGGATTACACACTAAGTTTTTGTAAACTCACCCCGTTCCTAACTGTGTAGGTAATCCTTAAGCTTAGATGGTTTGGAGCTACGAGGGACTCGGAGATGGCCACACTACCGTTTCTATTTCTTTTAATTGCAATTAGATTTCGTTTTGGGTTTTAATTTATGTAATAAGGTCGTTGGTGGGTTTTAAGTTTTAATTTGGATTATGATTTCTTATACTAAACTGCTAGTCTAGGAAAACTCGAGTTTTGAAAATAGCATGATTTTTTAAGGAACACGAGTTTCCAACAACAAAGTTTTCAAAATGCTTCTGCGATTTTAAAAGAAGTAATATACCTAGGCAAACAAATTGGTAAACATTTTAACAAGAACTTTAGTTAATTAATAATAAAAGGACTTAGATTCAATCATGGATTTTTATTGGAAAGATCAAATTTGAAAAATGAATTGATGTGACGCACCAGATTTGGCCTTAACGTCTAGGCCGAGTTTGGGGTGTTATAATTAGTGGTATCAGAGCTAGGTTACAAAACTCGGTTGTGGTGTGGGTATCTGAAATTTGGGTTTTTTAAAAAAAAGGGTTTCTCTAAAATTTTGGTTATGAATTTTTTTTCAACAGAACTTAAATTGTTTCTGAAATGACGTTACTGAAGGTGTGGCACACCGAGTCTCTGGCGCCAAATCTGTAAGTTCTCTGCTAATATCTACTGTTTAAGGTTGTGATACTGGAAAACTGTTATAGATGGTAGAATTATACTGGAAATTTCTGGTTAGAGTAAACTGAGACTGTAGAATACTGATATTGGTATCGGGATCTTGATCTGCGGAAATAAAACTCTAAATTCTGTTTATCATAAAATATCTTTTAATAATAAACTGGAATTGTAAACTGGTAGCATAAAACTTCTAAATACAGACAAAGCGTATTTCGATATGAGCAATAGAGGTACTCGTAGAAGGGGTACACGAGGCCGTTGTAGAGGCCGAGGGAGCACTAGGGCTGAGTCTTCAGCATCGGGTCACATGCCCGCAAGGGAGACATCGACTTCACTAGTAGTTGGAGATGATGCCCTGTCTCAGGCGATGCTGCGGGTTCTCAAAAGGGTTGCTAGAGCGAGTACGGGGTCTGTGGCCCGAGGGTCAATTTCTGAGCGACTACGATCCAATGGGGCAAAGATCTTTAGAGGTGTTTCTGGAGTAGCCCTGAACGTGGAAGAATATTGTTTAGAGGCTATAGAGCGGATAATGGATGATCTAGACTATACCATGGAACAGAAATTGAAGGGGCAGTGTCGTTGTTGCGAGATGAGGCTTACCAATGGTGGCTCACTGTGAGGGAAGGTACACAAGCTGATCGTCTAACATGGGACTTCTTTAAAACGTCTTTTCAGGGGAAATAGGTGGGCGCAAGTTATGTGGACGCCCGAAGGAAGGAATTCCTGAACTTGACTCAGGGGAATAGGACTTTGGCGGCATATGAGGTAGAGTTCCTACGATTGAGTCGTTATGCTCGTGGGATAGTAGCTACTGAGTACGAATGCTGTGTGTGATTCGAAGATGGACTTTGAGATGAATTGAGAGTTTTGATAGCTCTACAGAGGGAGAGAGACTTTGCTGCCCTTGTCGGAAAAGCAAAAATTACTGAAGACGTGAAGCGCTCTGAGCGCCAGAACTGAGAGAAAGAAAGGGAAAGAGTTAAGAGGGACTTTGAATCCTCGAGTTCTAGAAGTAGACCTTTTAAGAGGGCCAAGTTGGATGGGCTAGGTTGAGCTGGAGGTCTTGTTGTTACTGTAAAACTGTAGCCCTGTGCTGACTGTGGAAGATCTCATTTGGGTGAGTGCTGGAAAAAGATTAGAGCGTGTTTTAGATGTGGGTCCACAGAGCATCAAGTTAGGAATTGTCCTCAGAGGCCTACTCAGATGCAAGCTACAGGGCAAGGTCATGTTCAACCTGTGAGGGGTGGTCAGCCACTGGGAGGTTGTAGACAGGCCAGAGGTGGAAATAGGTTTAGACGAGGTCGTGGAGCACCGGGCAGGGGAACAGGTAATACTGAGGCGAGACAACCAACCTTGGTTTATGCTGCTCGTCACCGAGAGGATGGTGACGCCCTTGATGTCATAACCGGTATGTTCTTTATTTATAATTTGCCTTATGTTGCCTTAATTGATATTGGATCCACGCATTCGTATGTTGCGTGCACTGTGTTTGGAATGCTGGGTATTCAATCTGAGAGCACTGCTAGTAAAATAACGGTGTTGAGTTCACTAGGACAATCGGTCAGGGTGGATAAGTTGTTCAAGTATGTGCCCTTAGAAGTTCAAGTTGTCGTATTTCCTGCAAATTTGATGGAACTACCATTCGGGGAATTTGATATTATTTTAGGCATGGATTGGCTATAAAGCATCCTGCGAAGTTGGATTGTGCTACTAAACGGTTGGTGTGGAGATCTTCAGAGGATGAGGAGGTGGCTGTAATAAGGGAGCGAAGGGATTATTTGTCTAATGTGATATTGGCGTTAAGAGCCGAAAAGCTGGATCGCGAGTGTTGTGAGGCTTTCTTGGCGTATATTAGCAATTCTAAGATTAAAAGTCTTTCTACTGAGGATGTTAGAACTATTAAGGAGTTTTCGGATGTTTTTCCAGAAGAGCTTCTGGGTTTGCCTCCAAATCTTGAGGTCGAATTCGGAATTGAGCTTCTACCAGGAACAGCTCCAGTGTCCATCGCCCCATATAGGATGGCACCAAAGGAGCTAGTGGAGTTAAAGGCTCAAATTCAAGAGCTGTTAGATCGAGGTTTCATTCGACCCAGTGTGTCTCCGTAGGGAGCACCAGTATTGTTTGTGAAGAAGAAGGATGGGTCCATGCACATGTATATTGACTATCGTCAACTGAATAAGCTGACCATCAAGAATAAGTATCCATTGCCAAGGATTGATGATCTATTTGATCAGTTACGAGGGGTTGCTGTGTTCTCTAAGATAGATCTTCGATCTAGGTACCATCAGCTAAAGGTTAAAGAAACTGATGTGTATAAAACAATGTTTAGGACTCGTTATGGTCATTACGAATTCCTAGTAATGTCGTTTGGGTTAACGAATGCACCAGCTGCTTTCATGGATATGATGAATCGAGTATTTCAACCCTATCTAGATCAGTTCGTAGTAGTGTTCATAGACGATATTTTAGTGTATTCAGGAATCGAGGAGGAGCATGATGAACACTTGTGGATTGTCCTTCAAATTTTGAGACAAAATAGTTGTACGTGAAATTCAGCAAGTGTGAGTTTTGGCTGTAAGAGGTGACGTTTCTGGGTCACGTGGTATCTGCTGAGGGGATTAGGGTTGATCCTTGAAAAATTAAAGCTGTATTGGGTTGGAAACGACCAAGGATAGTATCTGAATTTGAAGTTTTCTGGGTTTAGCGGGTTATTACAGACGTTTTGTGGAAGGATTTTCAGTGATAGCTGCACCGTTGACTAAATTGTTGCAAAAAGGGGTGCCATTTGTTTAGTCTGATAAACAACAAGAGAGTTTTGAGAAATTGAAGAAAGTTCTGACTGAGGTCCCTGTTTTGATTCAACCAGAGTCTGGAAAGAAATTTCTATTTATAGTGATGTGTCACACATTGGACTAGGATGTGTATTGTTGCAAGAAAGAAAGGTGGTTGCTTATGCGCCACGGTAGCTTTTACCTCACGAGGCGAATTATCCCACTTATGATTTGGAGTTGGCAGCGGTGGTGTTTGCATTAAAAATTTGGAGGCATTATTTATATGGGGAAAGAACGATTATTTATACGGAGCATAAAAGCCTCAAATACCTCCTTACTCAGAAGGAGTTGAACCTTAGGCAACAAAGATGGATGGAGTTGCTTAAGGATTATGATTGTTCAATTGAGTACCATCCAGGCAAAGCTAATGTTGTAGCTGTGCACTGATCCGTAGAGTTGTCTCTGATTTAAGGGCAATGTTTGCTAGTCTTAGCCTGTACGATGATGGTAGCTTGTTAGCTGAACTGCAAGTGAGACCGACTTGGATTGATCAAATTAAGAAGAAACAGTTGTTGGTGATGAGTCGCTAGTTCCCCGTTTTCAGCAAGTGAAAAATGGTGAAACCTCAGATTTTGGACTGAATGGGGAAGGGGTGCTATGTTTCCGTAGAAGAGTGTGTATACCGAGTGATCCTAGTCTGAGGTAGTCTATTCTACGAGAGGTGCATGGTAGTCCTTATACCATGCATCCTGGTGGGAACAAGTTGTACCGGGATCTTCGTGAGTTGTATTGGTGGCCTGGGTTAAAACGCGAAGTTACCGATTATGTGAGTAAGTGCCTGACATGTCAACAGGTTAAGGCGGAGCATCAAGTACCTTCCGGGTTACTGCAACAAGTTAAGATTCCACTCTGGAAGTGGGAAAGGGTGGCCATGGATTTTGTGAGTGGGTTACCCTTGACGCCTTCTAAGAAGGATTCAGTTTGGGTAATTGTAGACCGACTGACTAAGTTTGCTCATTTTATACCGGTCCGCATTGATTATTCATTATAGAAGTTGGCCAAGTTATATATGGTTGAGATTGTAAGACTGCATGGGGTACCAATGTCTATCATATCGGACAGAGATCCTAGGTTCACATATCGGTTTTGGAAAAGGTTGCACAAAGCTTTGGGTACATGACTAAATTTCAGTACTGCGTTTCACCTCAGACGGATGGACAGTCTCAAAGAGTAGTTCAGTTATTGGAAGACATGTTAAGAAGTTGTGTATTGGATTTCAGGGGTAGCTGGGAGGATTATTTGCCGTTGGTAGAATTTGCGTATAACAATAGCTACCAGTCCAGTATTCGAATGGCACCATACGAAGCTCTGTATGGTCAGAGGTTTCGTACCCCTACTTGTTGGACTGAACTCGGTGAGCGTCGAATTTTAGGGCCGGAGTTAATTGCTGATACAGAAGACAAGGTAAAGCTGATTCAAGATCGGTTGAAAGAGGCGTTTGATAGGCAAAATTTCTATGCAGACTTAAAGCGTAAAGCGATCGTGTATTCTGTGGGGGATTATGTCTTTCTTAAGGTATCACCGTGGAAGAAAATTATGAGGTTTGGACAGAAGGGCAAGCTGAGCCCTAGATTTATTGGGCCTTACCGGATACTTAAGTGAGTAGGACCGGTTGCGTATCAACATGAGTTGCCTCCGGAGCTAGAGAAAATTCACAACATGTTTCACTTTTCAATGCTTTGGCAATACCGTTCTGATCCCTCGCACGTTGTACCAGTCGAGGAAATTGAAGTTAGGCCTGATCTAACCGTCGAAGAAGAACTAGTGCAGATATTGGAGCGTGATGTATAAGTATTGAGAAAGAAGTCTGTTCCACCGATCAAAGTGCTTTGGCACAATCACGGCGTTGAGGAGGCCACTAGGGAACCAGAAGAGGCGATGCGGCACCAATACCCTCATTTATTTTGACCAGGTAAAATTTCGAGGCTGAAATTTCTTGAAGGGGGTAGAGTTGTAATGCCCTAAAAATTTAGGGTTTGTAATTTTGCTGATTTTAGCACAAATTTCCTGTTTGCGTTAGTGGTTAGTAGAATTAGGTGTGTTTGGGAGGTCCTGGGTTCAAGCTCCGATTTTCGCAGCACCTTTGCCTTTGCTCTTAAAAGAACCTTAACGCTGGTACTTGTGCCTTTTGAATAATTGTGGTAGTGCTATGTCACAAAAATCCTTGTGGCTTGGTGGAGGTGGCGTGACATAGCTATTGGGGAGAACAAGGGTTCGAAACCCATGGAAAACAATGAGCATTTATTTTGTGCTTATGGACGGCTAGTGATTGAGTTGGAGTAGACTTCTATGTAATGGATGTTTGAATTGGTCTTGAGTTGTTGGGAGAAGATTGTGGAGGATATCAACGAGGGTTTTGAGGAGAGTTTCAAGGGATTTGGAAGGGGGGAGCGTTGTAGCCGAATTGTACAACTCTTTTGTGCAAATTCGGCTGTGGGGCTCTTAGGGTACGTTTTTGGTATTTGGAGTGTGGTAGGAGCTAAATGCTTCCTTTTCTAATCTCAGGTTTTACTCATTTGTCATTTTGGGTTCCATTGTTATCTTGTGCCGATTTCTTGGTAGTCACTTAAATTTATTCAGGATTTATTGGTGCAAGCCTTTTAGTGTCAAGTGGCAAGGGTCTTTATACCGAAAAGCTTGTGATGTTTCCTCTAAAATTCTTCTCTTTTCCTCTTTGCTCCAAGGGTTGCCAAATTACTCTGAAGCCAAGTGTTAGTGGCCTTTTTCTTTTTCTTCTAAACCGAATCTATTTTTGCTGCCGAGTCTGAAACAATTCCCCTTTTGGTTTCTGAGGTTGGTAAACCCGAACTCTACCCTATCATCTTTTTTCTTTTGGTTTGTTCCTTTTTCATTATTTCTTTCGTTTGGAGGGTAGTCGAATACTTGTCTTCTGGTGATTGACCGTATCAGTGAGGAGCTAACTGGCTCTTGATCTCGTGGAGTTAAGGTAAGTGGTTCTTTAGCCGAATCTTGGAAAGCTTCTTCCTTTGTGTTTGATTTTGTATCCCTTTGGCCGAAAGACTATTTCCTTTTTGGTTGCACGGGTTCGTCTAACACTTTTCTTTCTCATTCTATGGATGCTAGAGATTCGTTTCCTTTAACCAGGGTGCAGGCCAATTACCTTTTTTCGTGCAAGGGGTCTTCTGAATATTGGTAAGTAGCGTTAGAGGAGTAAAGTGGTTTCAATACATTGATATTGGATTAGTTAAAGTTGAGTGTGCTAATAGGTGGTGGTTATTGTAGGTGATTGATTTTGGAAACGTTTCAACTTCAACCCATAGCAGGTGTGTAATCGCAAAAGTATGTATCCACACTGCTGTGTGACTGTACATCGGCAAAAGCTGAAAAAGCCGAAACTTCGGCATACGAGGCCTCACGAGCAAGTGATTGCTCATTGGTAAACCATACCATACATTAAGGATGACAACCACAGCATTCTCGTGGGCTTGAGCCATTTCTGGGCTTTGTTGGGCCGAGATGAGCCGTGTGGGCCCAATGGGCTCGTGGGCCCCACACAGATAAAATATGCGGTAAGTGCTAGACTATGGTTTAGGTTATGAAATAGCATAGTCGTGACCGAAAAGGGACTAGTTGGGCCACACGAGTGTGTGGACCCATTTGGGCTGAGTAATGGGCCTCGGGCCCACTAGCACTGTGATTATTTGAGTTATTCGTGATGACTGTAGACCCTCCAAGAGGTCGTTAATTGTATCGAGACCCTAAAACTGGTTAAATGACTGAAATACCCCTGAGGGGTAAAAATTACGATTTTACCCCTAGTTGACGAGACGATTATTATGTCCTAGCAATAGGTTAATAGATGTGTGTTGATATTTATGTGACTGGTTGTGATTACAGCAAGCTGTATACACTTAATAATTATGACATGACATACTGCATGGGGTTGGGTATATGATATAGAGGAAGTACTGTTCTGGTGACTATGTCACGATGATTATTACTGGTGGTTTACCACACTTACTGTTACTGGTCGCTATGCTGCGCTATTATTATTACTGGCAGCTTTGCTGCGATATTGGTGTGCTGGTTGGGTGGGTCGATTGATATCCCCACAGGTGTGTTGGTTGGTACGGGTGGTGTGCTGGCTGGTATAAGATGGGTTTCATCATGCATTTATACTGATATTGTATTGGGCTTAGGGCCACATTGCTACTGTTTAAGGGCTAAAGGCCCAGACTGCATTGTTACTGAATAGGGCTTTGGCCCAGATTGTACTGTTACTGTGTTATTCACTGTTCATCTGTTATTGGGATTACACACTAAGTTTTTGTAAACTCACCCCGTTCCTAACTGTGCAGGTAACCCCTAAGCTTAGATGGTTTGGAGTTGCGAGGGACTCAGAGATGGCCACACTGTCGTTTCTGTTTCTTTTAATTTCAATTAGATTTCGTTTTGGGTTTTAATTTATGTAATAAGGTCATTGGTAGGTTTTAAGTTTTAATTTGGATTGTGATTTCTTATACTAAACTTCTAGTCTAGGAAAACTCGAGTTTTCAAAATAGCATGATTTTCTAAGGAACATGAGCTTCCAACAACAAAGTTTTCAAAATGCTTCCGCGGTTTTAAAAGAAGTAATATACCTAAGGCAAACAAATTGGTAAACGTTTTGACGAGAACTCTAGTTTAAAAATAACAAAAGGACTTAGATTCAGTAATGGATTTTTACTGGAAAGATCAAATTTGAAAAATGAATTGATGTGACCCACCATATTCAGCCGTAACGTCTAGGCTGTGTTTGGGGTGTTACACTAAAATAAGAAAATTTACAGGAAAGATAAATTTATCTACTCTTACCAACATATCTTCAATTTTACCTTTCAGATGCGCATAGGACCGGTCAGCTAGTTGCAATGTAACTGTATTAGGTCTCACTTTTCCAAGTCCTAGCTTCCTGAAAAAATAGGCATTAGATTTATATTCGCTCTTAGATCACATAATGCTTTACCAACATAATGATTTCCAATAGAACATGAGATAATGAAATTCCCTAGGTCATTCAACTTTAGAGGTAATTTATTCATCAACATTGCTGTGCAACCTTCAGTGAGAGCAACAGTTTCAAATTCTACCAGATTCGCTTTTTTGACTATATATCTTTCATAAATTTCACGTTGTTGGGCATCTACACCACAGCTTCAACTAGTGGTATGTTGATATTGAGTTGTTTCAAAACCTCTAAAAATCTTTTGAACTAAATATCTTACTTAGAATTATGAAATCACTGAGGAAAAGTTAAAGGTCGCTGTCCTTCAGTTTGCTGATATTGTTTTGTCATGTCATTCTTGTTGACAACATGATCTGGGTCTGCCACAACATTTTGCTGCTTACCCTTTTCAGATTTAGTATATTCTCTTTATGACTTCGAGAACTTCACTTAGATGTTATTCGAGTTTTCCTCTTTTTTGTGGTATCTTGAACAATGTAATCAAGTTGAGTTTTGCTTCTAAGAGTGAGGGGCTTGCACTACTCCTTCCATTATGATCTTTAATTCGTAATATCACTCAACAATGCCTGTAACATCCCAAAATAAGGCCTAGTCAAAATAGTAGTTTTGAAACCCCAAATATGACATTAAAATATTGTTTTTTATGATTGTTATGAGGTTTAGAATATGAATATATGCATGTGTTCAAGTTTCATGAAGAAATTCCAAGTATAAGGTGTCCAATTGGAAATTAGGGACCAAATTGAATAAGTTGCAAAATTTTTATTTTAGAAGAAATTTGTATGAAATTGACTTGGATTATTAATTAGGAGGTCTTAGAGAGCAGTTTTCCCAATTTCTAAGTTTTTGGACAAAAATGGGCTTGTATGGAAAAATTTGAAGGAAAGGCATTAGGGGCATTTTAGTTATTTGGTATATTAATGAAATAAAAAGGGAACATAAGTCAAACATCAGCTCATTCTCTCCATGTAGCTACCAAAAATTAGTGTTCTCCATAGCTAGGTTTTTCAAGCTTTCCAAGCTCAATAGTAAGTACTCTCAAGCCCCGTTTTTAATGTTCTTCATATTTTTGAAATCTCGGTAACTTGCTCTCTCTATTTCTACCCATATTTCATGCTAGGTTTTATGTTTAGGAATTTATCCATGCATGAGAAGCTTATGTTTTGATGATTTATGGAGGGATATGAGAGTTTAAAGGATGGTTAACAACTTCTACTAAGTAGATTTTCATGAAAAGGGTAGAAATATGTGAAAGGAAGAAAAATGTAGGCTGTTATGAACATGAAAATTGTTCGGCTAGGCTTGGGTAACTAAGAAATCCCATACATTGTATTATCCGAGCCTAAGAACTAAATTGCAAATATATGAAAGTATAGGGTTAAAATAGTAATTTTACCCAATATGAATTTTGGGTCGTTTTGAGTAATGTATGTACTAAAAAAGCTAAATTTGGTATTATAGATGAAAAGAATCGAGATACGGGCCTTGATCGGGGAAAGAACAAGGTTTACGAGGTTTAGGCTCGATTTCTAATATTTTGTACCGAGGTAAGTACATGTGCAAATAAATACATTAATTATTTTTATTAAATGATTTATTGATATTTGTATGCTTAATATGCTTATTTGGCTATGCTGATAATATAACATGTTTGATGCTTTGCTATATGATTATGAGACGTTGGCCATGTGAAAGAAACCATTTATGCGAGTACATTCAGTAAAGGTCTGGAAGTCTAAAATCTCGTTTGAACCTTAGGAATAGTTGAGGATACAAGTGACATGTCACTAGGATAGTCATGCGTGTTATGAGCTCATTTAATGTGATACATGCTAGGGTCCGGTGCTGGGAATCTTGAGTTATGTTCGGATACTCTCTTTGCTCTTTGAGTAGCCCCATTGAGAGCGGCATGTGATTCTATGATATGAGGCACTTTGGTGCACTTTCTGTTAGGTAGCCAAGGCTACGTTCAGGCACTTCTGTGCATTTCTTTCGTGTGTCCGAATCCTATTCCAAGTGTTCAACGGGTAACGAAATATGAATTCCGAAAGTAAAATTTAAGTAAGCCATATGTGTGCAAGATGGCATAGATATGTACTGAAACCCTATAGGACTTAGTATATGATGATATTATGGAAAGATATATATTTGGATAAGCATGTGCATATGAATATGGAAGGTAAGTAAATATATATGACATGATGAATGTAACACCCCGAACCCGAAACCGACACCGGAGTCGAACACGAGGTGTTAACTGGCTTTAACCCCTTACAAAATTTATTTTCCAGACACTGCCCAATCTGTGTACTAGCCGCTTTAAAAATCATATCTTGAGTTTCGTAACTCAAAAATCAGTTTCGTAATTTTTCCCAGAAACTAGACTCATGTGCCCATCTATGTATTTTTTTCTAGAATTTTTGGTTGGGCCAATTAGTACAGTTTATTAGTCAAAGTCCCCCAAGTTGCAGGGGTCGACTACACTGACCTTTGCCCATTACGACTGGGATATCTCCCTGCACGAGGCTTCAATACTGTTGTCGTTTGTTTCTATAAAAACTAGACTCAGAGAGGAATCTGCACATATATGGTACGACCCCTAATTATCTCTGGTTAATTTATAATGAATTTCCAAAGTCGGAGCAGGGAATCCAGAAACCGTTCTGGCCCTGTCCCACTAAAATCTGATTATCTCTTAATATACTGCCCATATGATCTTTTCGTTACTTCCTCATGAAAGCAGACTCATCGAGCTTCGATTACATAATTTATTCATCAATTAATTCCACTCCCACTATTTTTAGTGATTTTTCAATCTCATGACACTGCTGCTGCCAGCATCTGTTACGAAAGTAACTAGGTCCGTTTCATGCCTACCCTTGATCCAATTCAATCGAACATTCGTGCCATTTTCGCATGGCTTAAAGTTTACATGCCATAATTCAAACACAACGTACTAGCTTATACATGCCAAAATGATCTTCTAAACACACTAAGAAGAAAGTACCAAAACTTGCTATCCGGTGTGATGACTTCAATGACGGCCCGACCCCGTAAAAATAGATGAGACCAAGCAACCTATAGTGGGTGACAAGGAAACATCGAGTGAGTTTATAACTCAGTAAGTCATAAGCAATGCACTACCATCTATCAACAACATTATCACAAGAGGAAACAAAATAGAACGAGACAATTTACTCCATCCATACCGAACCATACCATAGTTCCTCCAACTTATCAATTCAATTTCATATCAATTCATGCATTCACAATTCATATACTCATCAATAAGACATTGAAGCATTTTCATAAATCGATTTATTTTCGTTACAATCAAACAACAAAACGGCCTTTCACCCATCCTACGATAAATTTTTATGTACGTGACTTCAAGTATAGTTGTCACATAGGTTCAACTTACCGAGCTCAACACCAAGTATAAGCATAGCACATATTAGCCATGTACTCAAGACACTTACCCGATCCGCTGTCCGCGATCGACTCAATAGTGTCGCACACATAGTGTCCATAATGATTCATGAATGTACATTGAGCCCGCACACTCAGTGCTATATAATCAACTCGCACACTTAGTGCCACGTAATCAAATCGCACACTTAGTGCTACATAGTCAGGCTCGCACACTTAGTGCCGCATGGTCAATTCGCACACTTAGTGCATCATATTCATTTCACACACTGAGTGCAACATAGTCAAATCGCACCCTTAGTGCTGTACAATTTAATCCCGCGCACTTAGCGCCCATCTCATGGTCATAAATGGTTATCCCGCACGTTTAGTGCCGAGATCAACAACTCAGTACATCTTACCTCTTTTCATTCATTCAACAATTTCATCATCACATACGTACATGCATATATATAAGTGTATTTATTCATTCCAACCAGCATCAATACATACACATTATGACCATTTGAAATACTACCCACTACATGCTTAATGACTTACTTTATGTTGGGTAAAATAATTCCGAGTCGGCTACTCGATGACCTTCGATTTCCCCTTGTTGGACGCCTCTTCTTTAGGTTCTTGAGCTTAAATAATACAAATAAGAGTATTCAATATTTAACTCAATAACATGAATTTATTTATCACATTCGGCAATCACACATCATTAAATTTTCAAACCAAGCTGTCATTATATGACCACATATACACATATCCATATACTCAAGCTCAATAATTATAATGTAATATCATGTACCCACTTTAAGTATATTGCCGAATATACTTAATCATACATACACCTAACCAAAACAATTTCCTAAAATCTTCATATCATTTATACACTAGGCCGATTGCCCTCACCAAGTTCACCTATGTTCTTCAACAATTCCTTCATTGATCAAGCACATATTCGGCCAAGAAATGGCAATTTTAGCAACCTTCGATTTAGTACTTAACTTTTACCACATATCAAATAACTCATTTCCTTACTCATGTGACCACGTATATTCGGTCATGCATGCACACATAAAATTAATTTGGAGACTATCAATCCAACATACATTCGGCACCTTCATCCACCATTCTACCAAGCATGTAATATTCAAGCACAACCAAACCCACATTCGGCCCTAGCTCATAACAAGGTAGCCGATTTATTTTTTTTTTATAGTTCAAACACTCCTCTATCATCATTCACCTAACTTTAACATGAAACAACAAAACTCACCATTTCTCATCCAAATAACATGAACAACAACCATTCCTTGAATCCTTTATCATGACCGATTGCTCATGTTATCAACAAGATTCAAGGTTTAAACATGGGCTATTTAAAACATGCATGCATCTCAAAGACAACATCAACATACCTTAGTCTAGCAACCACCATAGCCGATTTTCTCAAGCCTTTTTCCCCTTCCTTTCTTTCCTCTATTCGGCCAAGGATGTTCAAGAATGAACTCTTTTTTTTTTTTTCTTTCTTCAATTCACGGCAACAAGGGGGGTGAGACCATGTTATTTTTTTTTTCCATCACCCTTCCTTTCATTTTTTTAATCACCATGCTTATTATTTTATTTTTCTTAACATGCATCACTAGCATAACATGTTGGAGACATGTTTCCACCTATAGCATGGCCGGCCACTACATATTAGGGAGGGGGAATTTGACATGCAAGTCCCCTTTTTCTTCCACATGCACTAATAGGTCCTCATGCATTGACCTATCACATTTTTCAATTTTCTCATATAAGTCCTATTGACTAAATTCACATGCAATCGACTAAATCGAAGCTTGAAATTTTTACACATTCATGATTACATATTCTAGACAATAAACATCACATTCAAACCTTTCGGTGACTCGGTTTAGCGGTCCCGAAACCACTTCCCGGCTAGGGTCAATTTTGGGCTGTCACAACTCTCCCCCACTTAAGAAATTTTCGTCCTCGAAAATCTTACCAGTAAATAGGTTTGGATATCGTTCTTTCATCGAGCTCTCGGGTTCCCAAGTTGCTTCCTCGATCCCGTGTTTGAGCCACAACACCTTAACCAACGGAACCCTTTTGTTTCGCAACTCTTTCACCTCACGAGCTAGGATACGTATCGGTTCTTCTTCATAACTCATATCGGCTTGAATTTCAACCTCTGATGGGCTAATTATATGCGACGGATCAGATCGATAGCGTCGAAGCATCGAAACATGAAAGACATCGTGAATCTTTTCAAGCTCAGGGGGCAAAATCAATCTATACGCAACTGGCCCCACTCGTTCGGAGATTTCGTACGGCCCAATGAATCTCGGGCTCAACTTGCCCTTACGGCCAAACCTAAGTACCTTTTTCCAAGGCGAAACTTTAAGGAACACTTTATCTCCCACCTGATATTCAATGTCCTTCCGTTTCAGATCCGCATACGATTTCTGACGATCTGTGGCTGCCTTCAAACTTTCACGGATTACTTTTACTTTCTGTTCGGCATCTTTAATCAAATCAACTCCGAAAATTTTACTTTCACCGAGCTCGGTCCAAAACAATGGTGTACGGCATTTACGACCGTACAAAGCCTCGTAAGGTGCCATCTTAATACTTGATTGAAAACTATTGTTGTAAGCGAATTCAATCAAAGGTACATACCGTTCTCATGAACCACTAAACTCAAGGATGCAGCATCTCAGCATGTCCTCGAGTATCTGAATTATCCGCTCGGATTGACCATCGGTTTGGGGATGAAAAGCGGTGCTAAAATGCAGCTTGGTACCCAGAGCTTCTTGCAATTTCTTCCAAAATCGCGAGGTGAATCTCGGATCTCTATCCGACACTATAGAAATAGGTACTCCATGCAATCTCACAATCTGAGTAACATACAATTCGGCTAGTTTATCCAATGAAAAATCCGTACGCACGGGGATAAAGTGAGCCGACTTAGTCAGCCTATCAACAACAACCCAAATCGCATCCTTCTTACTTGCGGACAATGGCAGTCCGGACACAAAGTCCATTGTGACTCCGTCCCATTTCCACTCGGGTATCATGATCGGCTGAAGTAACCCTGAAGGCACTTGATGTTCCGCTTTCACTTGTTGACATATTAAACATCTCGAAAGAAAGTCGGAGATGTCTCGCTTCATACCATGCCACCAAAACCGACGTTTCAAGTCGTTGTACATTTTCGTGCTCCCCGGGTGAATTGACATTCGGCTACAATGGGCTTCGTTCAGGATCATCGGAATGAGTTCCGAATTCCTTGGAACGCACAAACGACTTCTAAACCTCAAACAACCATCATCATCAATCTGAAACTCCGATTCCTTGTTCGGATCACACTCAGCTCGTTTTGCAACCAATTCATCATTGACTTTCTGAGCTTCATGAATTTGATGAGTCAATAATGGTTTGGCTTTTAATTCAGCTACTAACACATTGTCAGGTAGAACAGACAAGTGTACATTCATCGCTCGCAAAGCAAACAGTGATTTCCGGCTTAAGGCGTCCGCAACCACATTAGCCTTTCCCGGGTGGTAATCAATGACAAGCTCGTAATCTTTCAACAATTCAAGCCAACGTCTTTGTCGCAGATTCAAGTCCCGTTGAGTCATCAAATATTTGAGACTTTTGTGATCCGAAAACACATGGCACTTCTCACCAAACAAATAATGTCGCCATATTTTCAATGCAAACACAATGGCGGCTAGTTCGAGATCATGGGTCGGATAATTTCTCTCGTGTGGCTTCAATTGTCTCGACGCATAGGCCACAACTCGACCTTCTTGCATCAATACGCAACCCAACCCGAGTAGGGATGCGTCACTATAAACGACAAACTCTTTACCCGATTCAGGTTGTACCAAAATTGGAGCTTCAGTCAGATGAGTTTTCAGTTGATCGAAGCTTTTCTGACATTTCTCCGTCCATTCGAACTTAACACCCTTCTGAAGTAGCTTCGTCATTGGTGTGGCTATCATCGAGAAACCTTTGACAAATCATCGGTAATAACCGGCGAGCCCTAGAAAGCTCCGGACTTCGGTAACATTTCTCGGAGGCTTCCAGTTAAGTATGGCTGAAATTTTGCTCGGGTCAACCCGAATACCCGATGTGGATACCACATGACCCAAGAAGCTAACCTCTCTTAGCCAGAACTCACACTTACTGAACTTAGCATATAACTGCTTATCCCGCAAAATTTGCAACACTAGCCTCAGATGCTCAGCATGTTCGGCCTCATCTCTTGAATAGACCAAGATGTCATCAATAAACACAACTACGAACCGATCCAAATACGGCCTAAAGATCCGATTCATCAAATCCATAAACACCGCAGGGGCATTAGTGAGCCCAAACGGCATCACTAAGAACTCATAGTGACCGTACCTCGTTCTGAAAGCAGTTTTGGGTACGTCCGAATCTCGAATCCGCAACTGATAATAACCCGATCTCAAATCTATCTTTGAAAACACCGATGCCCCCTTTAATTGATCGAACAGATCATCAATACGCGGCAACGGATATTTATTCTTTATCGTCACTTTATTCAGTTGACGATAATCAATACACAACCTCATGGTTCCGTCCTTCTTTTTCACGAACAATACTGGTGCACCCCAAGGTGAGAAACTCGGTCGAGCGAAACCTCTATCCGTCAATTCTTGCAACTGAGCTTTCAACTCTTTTAACTCGGTTAGTGCCATACGATACGGAGCGATCGAAATAGGCGTAGTTCCAGGTACAAGCTCAATACCAAACTCTACCTCCCGAACAGGTGGCAAACCCGGTAACTCTTCAGGAAAAACATCCGGGTATTCACAGACCACCGGCACCGATTCGGGTTTCTTTTCTAACTCCTTATCATCAAGTACATACGCGAGGTATGCTTCGCACCCTTTCCTTACATATTTCTGGGCCAACATTGCTGATATTACAGCTGGCAACCCCCTTAAGTCCGCAGACTCAACTCGGATTATTTCGTTATTTGCGCACCTCAAATCGATAGTCTTGCTTTTGCAATTCACAACCGCATCATGCGCGGTTAACCAATCCAAACCAAGAATAACATCAAACTCGTCGAACGGCAAAAGCATCAAATCAGCCGGAAAACAGGATTCTCGGATTATTAGAGGGCATCTCTACACACTTTATCAACAAGTACGCATTGACCCAAAGGGTTTGATACTCGAATTACGAGCTCCGTAGACTCAACAGGTAGAGTCTTACTGGTTGCTAAGGTTTCGCATACATATGAATGAGTAGAACCAGGGTCAATCAATGCAATCACATTAGTATCAAAGAGAGTGAAGGTACCAGTGATGACGTCGGGGGAGGATGCCTCCTCTCGTGCGCGAATGGCATATGCTCTAGCAGGAGTACGGTTCTCGGCGCGATCGGCCGTATCAGAGGCCCCCTCTGACTACCACCCCTGCCTCCTAATATTCTCGGTGGTCTACCTCTAGATGTCACTCCACTAGGTCTTGCACCTTGAATCTTATTCTTCTCATCCAGCTCCGTGCAATCTCTAATGAAGTGGTCCTTCGAACCGCATCCGTAACAGGCCCTGTTAGTAGACTTGCCCAACATTCACCTAGGTGTCGTCTTCCACATTGGGATATTCAGGTTTCTCGTGACGATTATTTCCACACTAGCTACCAAAGTAGCTCGGGAGCCCATCGATGGTCTTGCCCTGATGGAAATTCCCGCAGTCGCCCTCGACTTATTAATGTCCTCCCTGAACTTCTTCACAGCTGAGAACGGAGCTTTACCCGTCGATCTTTTACGATAATCTCTAGCTTCAAATTCAGCCTTCCTCTTCTCCTTCCAAGTTCCTCCGCCTTGCAGGCTCGTTCGACTAGTGTTACGAATTCCTTTATTTCCAAAATACCCGTTAGTAGCTTTAAATCTTCATTCAATCCTTCCTCGAATCTTTTGCACATAGCAACCTCATCAGCTACACACTCCCGGGCATACCTACTAAGTCTTACGAATTCATGTTCGTATTCAGATATAGTCATACGGCCTTGCTTGAGTTCCAAGAACTCCTTACGCTTCTGGTCAATGAACCGTTGGCTAATAAATTTCTTCCGGAATTCCGTTTGAAAGAAGTCCCAAGTTACTCGCTCGTTCGGGACTATGGAAATCAAGGTCCTCCACCAATAGTAGGCTGAGTCCCGCAGCAAAGATACAGCACATTTTAGACATTCATCGGGTGTGCATGACAATTCATCGAACACCCGAATGGTGTTATCAAGCCAGAACTCGGCCCTTTCGGCGTCATCAGTTACTATGGCCTTGAACTCCTCGGCCCCACGCTTCCTAATCAAGTCTACAGGTGGCTTACTCAGCCTCACAGGATCAGCGACTGATGGCCTTACAGGCTCTTGGGGTGGATTATTCAAATTTGGGAATTGTTGGACAGCCGGGTTGGCTCGGGCATATTGCGCGACCCACTCATTCATCATGGTAAAGAAGGCTTGTTTAGCCCCTCACCTTGATTATTCGCAGATGACTGAGGTTCAACAGGCGGCGTCCCTTGTGCAGGAGCAGCCGCTACGCTCTCAACGTCATCCGCTAGGGTTCTTTCTTCACCGGGATCCATTTACTAATCAAGACAAAAACATTTCAACCGTCAGAAGTCATCACCCTTTTAAACATTAACATTATGGCATGTATAGCTAGACTCATACGTGCTATGGTAGTCCTAGAACCGACTAAACCATAGCTCTGATACCAATAAAATGTAACACCCCGAACCCGAAACCGACACCGGAGTCGAACACGAGGTGTTAACTGGCTTTAACCCCTTACAAAATTTATTTTCCAGACACTGCCCAATCTGTGTACTAGCCGCTTTAAAAATCATATCTTGAGTTTCGTAACTCAAAAATCAGTTTCGTAATTTTTCCCAGAAACTAGACTCATGTGCCCATCTATGTATTTTTTTCTAGAATTTTTGGTTGGGCCAATTAGTACAGTTTATTAGTCAAAGTCCCCAAGTTGCAGGGGTCGACTACACTGACCTTTGCCCATTACGACTGGGATATCTCCCTACACGGGGCTTCAATACTGTTGCCGTTTGTTTCTATGAAAACTAGCTCAGAGAGGAATCTGCACATATATGGTAAGACCCCTAATTATCTCTGGTTAATTTATAATGAATTTCCAAAGTCCGAGCAGGGAATCCTGAAACCGGTCTGGCCCTGTCCCACTAAAATCTGATTATCTCTTAATATACTGCCATATGATCTTTTCGTTACTTCCTCATGAAAGCAGACTCATCGAGCTTCGATTACATAATTTATTCATCAATTAATTCCACTCCCACTATTTTTAGTGATTTTTCAATCTCATGACACTGCTGCTGCCAGCATCTGTTACGAAAGTAACTAGGTCCGTTTCATGCCTACCCTTGATCCAATTCAATCGAACATTCGTGCCATTTTCGCATGGCTTAAAGTTTACATGCCATAATTCAAACACAACGTACTAGCTTATACATGCCAAAATGATCTTCTAAA